>NW_025745351.1:437500-517500 GCF_021184085.1 Oncorhynchus gorbuscha
CAACCAGTTAGATGAATGTTAGATCAAATACCAACAGAAAAATTTGAGGATTTCACAGGGAGAATTGTGAAAATGAATGGCTGTTCAATTGCTAGACTTGAATAAAAACATGATGAGCACAAATAAACGGTACTGATGAGCTAGTACCGAATGACTGAAGTTATTTTAAACCGTTGATCAATGCTTTCGCACATCTAATGTCTGGGACTCTACAGGGAAACCACAGTCCAGAGGCAGCAAGTCATTCACTAGAGTAATGAGATGTGAACTGCAGGAGCTGACTCTATAGACAGTGTACAGATCTCACTGCTCTAACAAATGGTAAAGTGCGCTTGTAAAAAAAGTTCTGCCTGTCTTGTTGGAGTCAATCAGGAAATAAAGTAAGTCAATGCAGTATTCAATGCAGCAGACAAAATGCCCCAAATTGAGGAGAAGTGGCATTTAAGAGCTATCCTCTGGATTTGCTGCAGAACGAACACCACGATTCAAACTAAAGCCGGGGAAACGGTGGGGGGCTACAGAGTTCTGCCAACCCAATGAGGGAGAATGGAAGAGTGGGGGAACAGAAAAGACCCAGAATGCCTCTCATTATGTGAAACGGGACGGGAACTACATGGCAAATTGGACACTCATTAAAGTAAAAAGCACTGGGAAAGGTCACAGGCAGTGTAGCTCCAGAAAACTGAGTCGGCAAGCTCCGGGACACGCATGTACAGTAACTCGGAGTATTTGTCCTTCCGCTGGCGTGCTCCCCTCTCCATCAGGATTTGATGGGATAATGTGGGATGTTCTCTCAAAGAGCAGCGGGATAGCTGCCATCTACAACATCCCGTTCAGTGGCACTTTAGCTGAAGGGGGCAGGGGGGGGGGGGGGTTCAGGAAGTTAAGCGGACGCTTTTCAGAGCACTCGTGGAGTGGAAGGATAAGGACAACGGGAGAAAACAAGCTCGCTGAGACGGACCCCAACTGCCAATGTAACACTCCATCCCTCTGCCAAGGTGACACTCACTCCGTCCCTCAGCCAAGGTGACACTCACTCCATCCCTCAGCCAAGGTGACACTCACTCCATCCCTCAGCCGAGGTGACACTCACTCCATCCCTCAGCCGAGGTGACACTCACTCCATCCCTCAGCCGAGGTGACACTCACTCCATCCCTCAGCCGAGGTGACACTCCCTCCATCCCTCAGCCGAGGTGACACTCACTCCATCCCTCAGCCGAGGTGACACTCACTCCATCCCTCAGCCGAGGTGACACTCACTCCATCCCTCAGCCGAGGTGACACTCACTCCATCCCTCAGCCGTGGTGACACTCACTCCATCCCTCAGCCAAGGTGACACTCACTCCATCCCTCAGCCAAGGTGACACTCACTCTGTCCCTCAGCCAAGGTGACACTCACTCCATCCCTCAGCAGCTCCTCTGTCACTTGTTGAGGAATTGGCTTCATTCACTAGACTCTCTCCAGTCTCCACTTGGACCACTGCTCCAAATAGCCTCCTCACTTCACTGCTAAACACGGCTGCTCTGTTATCAATCAAATACAGACAAAGACTGTCAGAAAACTTCTCTGCTCAAACAATCATCCCTCCTGACAGCCGACCGCAACAACAAACAGAACCCTCTCTTCACAAATTGTTCTCTCTGTATGGCAAAAGCAAACATGTTTCAATTTCCTCTTAGCTGAACAGACTTTGTGAATGCTGCTCGGTGTCAAAGCGCCAACGGTCCGTCATTGCCTCATGTCATTTCTATGCATCTCAGAAGGGCTGTGTTTAGTAGTCAATGAGTTCATCCAATACAATGTTTTCTCCCCTAAGGCATCTAGCAGAAACCTAAGTGGTGACAGATGTTTGGAACGGGTTCTTGTTTTTCTCAGTGGAATAAAACATCCTTGTTTGACCCCCATAGTGGTTCTACGCTCCCCTGTATTGCCTACAGAATCCATGGGCTCTGAATTGACTTGCACATTCGACAGCTCACAAAACAAGGTAGAGGTTACCACAGCAACTGCAAGGAGGAGGATGGACGAGCGGTGCCCAGAGACAGATCTAAAATAAAACGTTCACTGAAATAGACTTCCTTCATGCTGCAACAGTTGTTACATCTGACAAGAGTTCAGACAAAAAAGATGGTACAAGAGTTTTATAACAAGCCAGCCTGAAAGCTTACCTTGACAAAAGCTTTTTTCCTTTAAACATGTTCTAAAGAGTGTTGGGAAGAAGTTTAAAATGTTTCATCTTGTTCTTGTCACTGTATATTTGCTGTGTGCATGTCAGAGCTGGGGTCAATTTATATTGAAGGCAGTCCATTCAGGAAGAAAGCTTAAATAACAATTCATAATGTAAAAAACAAAATACATATATTTTCAGTGACTTCTCAATAAACTGAGAAGAAGCTATTTATTTAAAATGTTTTTCCATTTTAGAATATTAATTTAAATCACTTCCTGAATTGATTGACTTCAATTCGAAAATGACCCCAGCCCTGGTGGAGGTTTTTATGTAATTTATGTATTGCCATTCTGGAACAATAAAGATCTATTGAATTATCTTGAACTAATAGTCTTACACCATGATGGTAAACCATGAAAGGAATAAAGCACTTTAAAAACTTTCAACTGAACTTTAACAAAGTCAAGAATTCCCCTGGTTCAGATTAAGAACATAAACATAGTCCACAATATAAAGGTCTTTACTTCCACCTATAACACTGCGATAAAGCCAGGAACCGTAGTCACTATTTATCTTTGAGATTTAATTAATTTTGTGGACTGATTGACCTCTCTGCATTCCATAACACCCACATAATTATTCAGACCACATCATAGTATAATTATTCAGACCACGTTTTCACTGACATTTTCAACCTCTCCCTGACCGAGTCTGTAATTCCTACACATTTCAAGCAGACCACCATAATCCCTGTCCCCAAGGAAGCGAAGGTAACCTGCCTAAATGATTGCTGCCCAGTGACACTCACGTCAGTAGCCATGAAGTGCTTTGAAAGGCTGGTCATGACTCACATCAACAGCATTCCCCCGGGTACCCTAGACTCACTCAAATTTGCATACCACCCCAACAGATCCACAGATGACGCAATCTCAATCGCACTCCACACTGCCCTTTCTCACCTGGACAAAAACAACACCAATGTGAGAATGCTGTTCATTGACTACAGCTCAGCGTTCAACACCATAGTGCCCTCAAAGCTCATCACTAAGCTAAGGACTCTGGGACTAAACACCTCCTTCTGCAACTGCATCCTGGAATTCTTGACGGGCTGCCCCCAGGTGATAAGGGAAGGCCACAACACGTCTGCCACGCTAATTCTCAACACTGGGGCCCCTCAGGGGTGTATACTTAGTCCGCTAGTGTACTCCCTGTTCACCCATGACTGCGTGGCCAAACACGACTCCAACACCATCATTAAGTTTGCTGATGACACAACAGTGGTAGGCCTGATCACCGACAACGATGAGACCGCCTATAGGGAGGAGGTCAGAGACCTGGCAGTGTTGTGCCAGAACAACAACCTCTCCCTCAATGTGAGCAAGACAAAGGAGCTGATCGTGGACATCAGGAAAAGGCGGGCTGAACAGGCCCATATCACCAACAAACTAACATGGTCCAAACTAACATGGTCCAAACTAACATGGTCCAAACTAACATGGTCCAAACTAACATGGTCCAAACTAACATGGTCCAAACACACCAAGACAGTTGTGAAGTGAGCACGACAACACCTTTTCCCCCTCAGGAGACTGAAAATATTTGGCATGGGTCCCCAGATCCTCAAAACGTTCTACAGCTGCACCATCGAGAGCATCCTGACGGGTTGCATCAACACCTGGCCGTAAGGCGCTACAGAGGCTAGTGTGTACGGCCCAGTACATCACTGGGGCCAAGCTTCCTGCCATCCAGGACCTATATAATAGGCGGTGTCAGAGACTCCAGTCACCCAAGTCATAGTCTGTTTTATCTGCTGTCGCTGGTACCGGAGCACCATGTCTCGGTCCAAAAGGCTCTTTAACAGCAGTTTATTTGGTAAATATTATCTTAACTCTTCTTGAACTGGACTGTTGGTTAAGGGCTTGTAAGAAAGCATTTCACGGTAAGGTCTACACTTGTTGTATTCGGCGCATGTGACAAATAAAGTTTGATTTGATGAGGATCAAAGTGCATTCCAACTCTTTATTATTGGGATGGGAAAGAGGAAACCTACGTCAGTTGCACAACTGAAGGCATTCAACCAAAATGTGTCTTCAACATTTAACCCAAACCTGTGAATTAGCACTTGTTGTTGGGGAATAACTGCCTTGATCAAGGGCAGAACGGCTGATTTTTCCACCTTGCGGCTTCAAACCAGCAACATTGCAGTTACTGGCCCAACGCTCTTAATCGCTAGGCGACCTGCTCCAGTAGGTTGGGAGATAACCCAGCGTGTACATATTACACTGGTGAAGGCGTGATCACCAAGGACGCATTAATAAATCATTTCATGGCAGTTGCAGGACCAGGCAGTTACTGACATGGAAATCATGTTCATGTTATGGCAAAGTAGGGAGGACTGGGTCCTAATAGAAACATACAGAGACAACGCTGTGTCTCAATACTACTGGGATCAAGTAGGGAGGACTGGGTCCTAATAGCAACATACAGAGACAACGCTGTATCTCCATACTACTGGGATCAAGTAGGGAGGACTGGGTCCTAATAGCAACATACAGAGACAACGCCGTCTCTCAATACTACTGGGATCAAGTAGGGAGGACTGGGTCCTAATAGCAACATACAGAGACAACGCTGTATCTCCATACTACTGGGATCAAGTAGGGAGGACTGGGTCCTAATAGCAACATACAGAGACAACGCTGTCATCTCAATACTACTGGGATCAAGTAGGGAGGACTGGGTCCTAATAGCAACATACAGAGACAACGCTGTATCTCATACCATACTACTGGGATCAAGTAGGGAGGACTGGGTCCTAATAGCAACATACAGAGACAACGCTGTATCTCCATACTACTGGGATCAAGTAGGGAGGACTGGGTCCTAATAGCAACATACAGAGACAACGCTGTATCTCCATACTACTGGGATCAAGTAGGGAGGACTGGGTCCTAATAGCAACATACAGAGACAACGCTGTATCTCCATACTACTGGGATCAAGTAGGGAGGACTGGGTCCTAATAGCAACATACAGAGACAACGCTGTATCTCCATACTACTGGGATCAAGTAGGGAGGACTGGGTCCTAATAGCAACATACAGAGACAACGCTGTATCTCCATACTACTGGGATCAAGGCAATGTTTTCATGTATTCATTGGTTTGAAATGTGAGGAACGTTTGAGGTAGAATATGTTCGGTGTGTGTGTGCAGGCGGTTAATTCCAATTTAAACTGAGACGGCGAGTGATCCAGCCAGTCAGATCAGTCCCAAACCATCCCCAAGCCCATCCTAGGTACAGTAGCTCCATCCTGCCCTCTGATAGGTCAGGTTAGTGAGAGCATGAGGGTGTGCTCAGAAAGAAGATGGAGGCGGGACAGAGGGAGCCTCATGTACTCTGTCAGTGTGTTGTACTGTGTTGACAGTGTGTTCTCTCTCTCTCTTTCATTCTCTCTCTCTCTCGAAGTCAAGGAAACACTCAGGAAACACCTGCAGACAAAATGCTAAATTAGGTCAGCTGCCAGCTCTCTGAGCAACAGGGGACTATTTCACCTCTGAAAAACACCTCTGTGTCCTGGCTGCTACATTGAATCCTTGCTGAATTCAACAGTCACATGTATGTGTTGTATTGACTGGTCTAAGCAACAACGCTTCTACCAATGCTGTACGGCAGAGGTGTCAACCTCATTACACAGAGGGCCTGGGTTTTTGGTTGCTCCTTTCAGTTAAGACCTCGACAACCAGGTGAGAGGAGTTCCTTACTAATCCGTGACCATAATTCATCAATCAAATCCATGGGAGAAGTGTAAACCTGCAGACACACAGCCCTCCGTGGAATGAGTTTGACACGTGCAGTAGGTGGTTCTGAATAGGGCTGCTATTATGTAATAACACTGTTGTAAACACATTTCAGATTGACTTTTGAGAAAGACACAGCCAGTTATTGGATTATTACAGCTACAGTAGTAATGAGGACAAATCTATTCACAATAGCAGATGGTTATCAGGAGACTAATCCACCATAACTAACCCAGCGGGCAAAGCTGGTTGAAATGACCTCATAACAACCACATTACAACCAATAATGCGGGTTTAATGACATTATTGCAACCATTTTTGGGGGGTTGTAATGTGGTTGTTTTGTGCTGCTGGCTCAAGGCTACCGTTTCTGTGGTTTGTCCCTGCGTCCGTCTGCACCCCTCCCTCGTCCTACCTATCTGCCCGGTGATTATGATTTACTTCACAAGCCGTCTGAAGGTCTGTCGCCCGCCGACACATCCGTGATTCTCAGACCGATACGCTCCGGCGACACCCAATCTACTTCCTGGAAGCTCTTGACACGTTGACATATAATGGCAAAGACATTGGCTGAGTCCCAACTGGCGTATTATTACCTGCATAGTGCACTACTGTTGACACGTGCCAATCAATAAGGAATGCCATTTGGGTGCAACCATTGCTATCCCTTCAAGTTACCATAGCAATGCAACAACATTCATAATGCCAAATCAATGTTTGGGAGGGGGGTTACACACATGCATTGATTCATAAATTGCACATTTGCCATTCTGAATTGCTTCAATAAAACAGACCAAATTCAATCAAAACGGTGCTATTGTTGGAAATCTGAATGGCTGGGCGGGAGTTTGATCATCATAGTCAGACAAAAGTCGATATGGGGGTGATGAACTGACCACAGATACTGGGAGTGAACGATCAGGCCAATTTCCTAGATGAATAGGTGACTCGCAAGATCAATGTGTTTTCTCTGTTAAGATGCTTGGCAAAGACAGGGGCCTACTCGATGCCCTAGGGGGGGAAATGTTTTGCTGTCCTGCTGGGTCAAGGATGACAGAATGCCTCACCAGGCGTTTCTCTTCACACGGTGTTCGTACCCCTGCACGTCGACTCAGTACTGGTACCCCGTGTATATAACCAAGTCATCATTACTCCTGGTGGATTTATTCCTCCTGTTAGTATCTTTCTATTTCGTCTCTTCCTCTCTACATTGTTGGGAAGCCCGTCAGTAAGCATTCCACCGGTAGTCTACATCTGTTGATTACGAAGCATGTGAAAATAAAAGCTCATTCGATCTAACAAAAGGGATGATCAGAGTGAGATAATCAACTAACATGTCCAAATCCATCTTCATCTTGGATTCACCCACATCGATCTAACAAAAGGGATGATCAGAGTGAGATAATCAACTAACATGTCCAAATCCATCTTCATCTTGAATTCAGCCAGATCTGAGATCTTCTTAAGCGGTTTCAGAGAAAAGTGGTCACAACAAGCTATCATATGATTTGTTAGAAAATAAAGGGATATCAGTTTTACGACGCTCCTGAAATAGGAGACCTCAACGGATAATTGCCTCTGTTTTCAGCGTGCTTGTTAGCAGGCTCATGAATCTGCTGTATGGGTGATATAGCTATACACAGTATTAATGGACCAGCGAATGAAATGGTTCTAAAGACCCTCATTATCGACCAACACCTCCCAGGAGACCAGTATTACCTTACTAATACAACCCAGAACCCTGGACTACCCTCTGTTAGTCTGTCACTGCATTCTGTTAAAGGAATTGATGATGACAGTCGGAAAACTGATCAAGTATGAACCTGTTGCAAGCTCTTGTCATCTTGAATACTACTCTTGATCCACCTATTACCTTAAGTGAATGGAAAGCCATCCAGAATGATTTCATCAAAGAGGAGAACTGCTTCCTCAATATCTTTCGTAGCCTCACTCCACCTACGGAAAAAATAATAATATGCCATTCCTCTGGAGTTTCTTTTCCAAACCCGAAGCTTCTCTCTGGTATCTGCATAGAGGTATCCCCCGTTACTGCCTTGGGTTGGATTCAAAGCCAAATGACACAGTACTACAGCTGTTTTCCATAGAATTACAGCTCTATATAAGCTGTCGTTTCCATTTAAATGATGAATACCCCCCCCCCCTCTAAAAACAGGTCTATAATGGAAAACACAAGCCTCTGCCAGTACACATTTTATTTTCCCATCATTCATTTGTTAGCCACAAATTGCAACGGGGACATCAGGTATCATTAGATTGAAGAAATGGAAACTGATTTCTCCACCAATCCAGAATGAGAAGGCTGCATTTCTCAGATGCTAATTAGCCTCCACGTTATTCCGTTATTTCCTTCCAGAATAGTTGTCAGAATGACATGCAGCGCGGCAAGTCCCTTTGAGCTTGGCTAATGAAGAGCCAGTGAGCCACTCATTTGGTGACCTCTCCGATGAACTCAGTCACACACCACTATTAAACTCTTCCCGTCTGTGTCGACAGGCCGGATTGGTTACCTTCAAAAAAACATTTACTAGAAATGAGCAATTAACAAAACGTAGCCAGATGTTGGAAGTGTCTAAGGTACCGTTCTCGCTTGATTGGAGCTAAATGCTTTTCATAGCCAACTGGCAGGGAGCTTTTAAAAGGAGCGAGTGCAAAGTGCTCTCAGAGAAGACGTGTTCTGGGGATGGAGGATGAGTAGTTATAGACTGGTCTCCTAGACCTACATAGGCACTGCAAACACCTCTGCTATATTGACATATCTGACATATGATGAACTACGCTACGCATTATTTCATTTATTATCCACTTGCTGGACACTACTATTATATGCCAGCATATTTACATAAATTGTTAAAATATTTCCCTTTTTACATATTTTATAAATAAGTATACCACACTATAAGAATAATTAGTATATTTTATGCTAATAAATAAGTATATGGTACCCATCTGATGTTATACAGGCCTACTAGTTGAGTACAATGACATTCCAAAAGTAATCATGCCTTGATCTCTCAATTAATCTGAGGTGCAGAGCCGGTTGGGCGGCGCCCCTTGCCACGGTACTAGACACCAGAGAGAGAGACCTGAATATGAGAAGGGGCAAAATTAGAAATCACATCCAATTAACATATCCAACTGAGCCCCCTGCAGTCCCTCAGGAGTTTGTCAATGAGATTCAAAATGGCACCTTTTCCGTCGCCTCAAAAAAAATATCCATTAGTGTAGACATGGTCATGTTTAATGTGATAAACCAGGCGCCGCTAATTTCGACAAGGCTTTGATAATGTCACCCTTCCCTTGTGCCAGGCTGTTCTTTCTCCATTTCTCTCTTTCTCTCTCTGTTCTCCCTCTCAATCCACCAGTCCCTTTATGCTAGCAGCAGCCTGGCTAGCCAGAAGCTTGTCTGACTACTAGGTAGTGTCTGGCGGACGGCTCCAGTCGCTGAGGGGGGAGTCTGACCTTTGACTTTGGCCTGTGGTGAAGCAGCAGAGGGATTCCTGTGTGCCACGACTGCCCTGAGATCTGGGTGTCTTTTTCATACTGATCCCTGCAGGAAATGGATGGATGTCTGCTCAATGTAATAAAACTCTCCATGTGAGTCGCCTAACTGTATGATAGTTCACTGGTCTATTACTGGTCAATGACAGGTCAAAGCTTTCTGGAAAGAGATCAACTATTCAGTAACTACAAATGTATTTTGGAGTAGTTACTGGACACGTTAGGGATCATTGTCTTAGTATTAGATATCGATGCAAATCTTCGTTGCATGTTAAATTGTGGACATGCATTTCAATATCGATTCATCCAGAGAAGAGAGGAATCAGACAGACAAACAGAGCTTCCCCATACAGGAAGCAAAGCAAAAGCAAGGGCTGGACCAAAGGTTTACAACTCACTCTTCCCTGTGACCCTGTAAAAGACAACTACAAAGCAGACAGATGAGCAGAATAAAACCCACAAAGGTACCAGATGATTCGTGACGAGTGTTTCTAAAAGGGATTTCTCCTGTATTCTATCGGCCCTGTCCATCTCCAGGACACGGGAAGCTCTCCTGTATTCTATCAGCCCTGTCCATCTCCAGGACACGGGAAGCTCTCCTGTATTCTATCAGCCCTGTCCATCTCCAGGACACGGGAAGCTCTCCTGTATTCTATCAGCCCTGTCCATCTCCAGGACACGGGAAGCTCTCCTGTATTCTATCAGCCCTGTCCATCTCCAGGACATGGGAAGCTCTCCTGTATTCTATCAGCCCTGTCCATCTCCAGGACACGGGAAGCTCTCCTGTATTCTATCAGCCCTGTCCATCTCCAGGACATCTGGGAAGCTCTCCTGTATTCTATCAGCCCTGTCCATCTCCAGGACACGGGAAGCTCTCCTGTATTCTATCAGCCCTGTCCATCTCCAGGACATGGGAAGCTCTCCTGTATTCTATCAGCCCTGTCCATCTCCAGGACACGGGAAGCTCTCCTGTATTCTATCAGCCCTGTCCATCTCCAGGACATGGGAAGCTCTCCTGTCTATCATTCTATCAGCCCTGTCCATCTCCAGGACATGGGAAGCTCTCCTGTATTCTATCAGCCCTGTCCATCTCCAGGACATGGGAAGCTCTCCTGTATTCTATCAGCCCTGTCCATCTCCAGGACACGGGAAGCTCTCCTGTATTCTATCAGCCCTGTCCATCTCCAGGACACGGGAAGCTCTCCTGTATTCTATCAGCCCTGTCCATCTCCAGGACACGGGAAGCTCTCCTGTATTCTATCAGCCCTGTCCATCTCCAGGACACGGGGGAAGCTCTCCTGTATTCTATCAGCCCTGTCCATCTGTCCATATCAGCCCTGTCCATCTCCAGGACACGGGAAGCTCTCCTGTATTCTATCAGCCCTGTCCATCTCCAGGACATGGGAAGCTCTCCTGTATTCTATCAGCCCTGTCCATCTCCAGGACATGGGAAGCTCTCCTGTATTCTATCAGCCCTGTCCATCTCCAGGACACGGGAAGGTATTCTATCAGCCCTGTCCATCTCCAGGACATGGGAAGCTCTCCTGTATTCTATCAGCCCTGTCCATCTCCAGGACATGGGAAGCTCTCCTGTATTCTATCAGCCCTGTCCATCTCCAGGACATGGGAAGCTCTCCTGTATTCTATCAGCCCTGTCCATCTCCAGGACATGGGAAGCTCTCCTGTATTCTATCAGCCCTGTCCATCTCCAGGACACGGGAAGCTCTCCTGTATTCTATCAGCCCTGTCCATCTCCAGGACACGGGAAGCTCTCCTGTATTCTATCAGCCCTGTCCATCTCCAGGACATGGGAAGCTCTCCTGTATTCTATCAGCCCTGTCCATCTCCAGGACATGGGAAGCTCTCCTGTATCCATCTCCAGGACACGGGAAGCTCTCTGGCCCTGTCCATCTCCAGGACATGGGAAGCTCTCCTGTATTCTATCGGCCCTGTCCATCTCCAGGACACGGGAAGCTCTCCTGTATTCTATCAGCCCTGTCCATCTCCAGGACATGGGAAGCTCTCCTGTATTCTATCGGCCCTGTCCATCTCCAGGACACGGGAAGCTCTCCTGTATTCTATCGGCCCTGTCCATCTCCAGGATTCATCAGCCCTGTCCATCTCCAGGCGGGAAGCTCCTGTATTCTATCAGCCCTGTCCATCTCCAGGACACGGGAAGCTCTCCTGTATTCTATCAGCCCTGTCCATCTCCAGGACACGGGAAGCTCTCCTGTATTCTATCAGCCCTGTCCATCTCCAGGACACGGGAAGCTCTCCTGTATTCTATCGGCCCTGTCCATCTCCAGGACACGGGAAGCTCTCCTGTATTCTATCGGCCCTGTCCATCTCCAGGACATGGGAAGCTCTCCTGTATTCTATCGGCCCTGTCCATCTCCAGGACACGGGAAGCTCTCCTGTATTCTATCAGCCCTGTCCATCTCCAGGACATGGGAAGCTCTCCTGTATTCTATCAGCCCTGTCCATCTCCAGGACACAGGAAGCTCTCCTGTATTCTATCGGCCCTGTCCATATCCAGGACACGGGAAGCTCTCCTGTATTCTATCGGCCCTGTCCATCTCCAGGACATGGGAAGCTCTCCTGTATTCTATCGGCCCTGTCCATCTCCAGGACATGGGAAGCGGTATGCAACCCTGTGATCTGTTGGGCATGTTGGGAGGAAATGGATACTGTGTGGTTCTGCCCAGACTTTGTTTGTCGTGACCTTGAGATTTCTTCCCATGGCTGAACTGGGCCCTGTGAAATGTACAGCTGACCACAGGTGCTGCCCGGGCCAGAAACCATCTCCCAAACTGTGGGATGTTCTTACACTTTAGTGCTTCCTTTGCAAACACGTTCCCACTGCATAAGGAATTGGACATATCTATTACTTGTGGTCTCTCCCTCTCTCCGTCTCCCTCCAAGTATTACAGACAGTTACAGAGGCTTACACAAGTAATACCAACAACAATCTCTGACAGAGAATACACAAGTGCACCGTTGGGATGGTGCTACAGCAGGCGATATGCAGCAGTTCATCAGTGGAGGTGCCAAAAATACCCCATCAATCCCAGGCCAAGCAAGCACAGCTCGTCACACTGCTAGTGCGAGGAGGAGGCAGCAGCACCCCAGCTGTGCAGCTTATTATAGACCATGACTCCCTGCAGCGTCTACATCAGGCCACAGAGGCACCGGCTCAGGGATGAGCTGGCTACTGTAGAAGACACAGTGTAGAACATACTGTACACGTATGATTGGTTGACTTCATTAGATTGTTAAAAGTATTAGGCTTGATCATAAACAGACACACAAAAGGGCATTCGTGTTCTGTTTCAGCTTGGGATTTCAGCGAGACGCCCCATAATCTCCCACAGGGTTGATCAATATCATATTGATTAGACATTCTGTAACCCTACAGTAAGTTTTAACCCAGCAGGCAAAACTGGACGGAATGAAGTCATGATTACATCATTTCAACCAGGGACTTTTTTATGATGAATAGAATATGTAAAGCCATCAGCTGATAGAAAATCTTAAATAAGTGTTATTCACAATGACTTCAAATATTATTATTATTATTATTAACCCGTATAAAACTATTATCTGAAAAAAATATCTATAAAATATTATTATTATTATTATTAACCAGTATAAAACTATTATCTGAAAAAAGTTTTATAGATACGTTTTTCCAGATAATAGTTTTATCTGACGAATTAAACTGGAATTAGTAAAAGGCTCACGTAAGAGAACATAAACCTTTGGCTTCTTTGATGGCGTCAAGGACACTGTGTTGTCTTCACTCACAGTGCTCCTGGAGAAAATGTTCACAAAGTCCTCATCTACATTTCTCACCTGTCAACTTGTCAAGTGTGACACGCATGACTGCCAACACCTCCTTCAATCTCCCTACCAACATGTTTATCCAACACATACATGCATTTTTCAGAGAATGGAAAAAAATGGGGTGTGCCTCTGACTTGTAACGACTCAATCACAGAGCCTCTGGGGATAATGTCTTCTCCTGTATTCCATCTACGGATAAAGCCCTATATCCAAGGAGAGAGATGGCGGAGGAAAGAGGATAAAGCCCTATATCCAAGGAGAGAGATAGAGGAGGAAAGAGGATAAAGCCCTATATCCAAGGAGAGAGATGAAAGAGGGGGAGGATCCATTCTTTACGATTAGTTTCTAATCCGGGAGGACTGACACAAATACCTCTGAGATTAGAGATGTCTTGGTGGGAATGAAACCCGCTAGAGAGAGGGCCTGTCACCCAGTCGTCAGGATAATAGCCCCGGCCTACTGGTGCTACACTGGTGCCGATTAATAGCAACCGTTGACAAATCACCACTAAATGCACGTAAATGCAAATGGAATTACACTCAACGCCGGCTCCAGGGTGGTGGGCCTTTGTTCTTGAACAGTAGCCTTCACTCTTACAAGGAGATACTTCACAGGAGATGAGACGTGGGATTGTATGCATGGATGAAACACAGGATAGTTCCGATGAGGAGACCTCACAGGAGATGAGACGTAGGATTGTATGCAGGGAGGAAACACAGGATAGTTCCGATGAGGAGAGACCTCACAGGAGATGAGACGTAGGATTGTATGCATGGATGAAACACAGGATAGTTCCGATGAGGAGAGACCTCACAGGAGATGAGACGTGGGATTGTATGCATGGATGAAACACAGGATAGTTCCGATGAGGAGAGACCTCACAGGAGATGAGACGTGGGATTATATGCATGGATGAAACACAGGATAGTTCCGATGAGGAGAGACCTCACAGGAGATGAGACGTGGGATTGTATGCAGGGAGGAAACACAGGATAGTTCCGATGAGGAGAGACCTCACAGGAGATGAGACGTAGGATTGTATGCAGGGAGGAAACACAGGATAGTTCCGATGAGGAGAGACCTCACAGGAGATGAGACGTAGGATTGTCCGATGAGGAGAGACCTCACAGGAGATGAGACGTAGGATTGTATGCAGGGAGGAAACACAGGATAGTTCCGATGAGGAGAGACCTCACAGGAGATGAGACGTGGGATTGTATGCATGGATGAAACACAGGATAGTTCCGATGAGGAGAGACCTCACAGGAGATGAGACGTGGGATTGTATGCATGGATGAAACATAGGATAGTTCCGATGAGGAGAGACCTCACAGGAGATGAGACGTGGGATTGTATGCAGGGAGGAAACACAGGATAGTTCCGATGAGGAGAGACCTCACAGGAGATGAGACGTAGGATTGTATGCAGGGAGGAAACACAGGATAGTTCCGATGAGGAGAGACCTCACAGGAGATGAGACGTGGGATTGTATGGAGTCTTGCACACGCTACTGTGCACTTTCCCACCCCCAACAACTCTCCATGTTGAACACTGCCCCAAAACCTGTGAGTCACTTCTGACAGATCTTATTGTGACGATGGAGTCAGAGCACTGAGCAACCCAAAGTCACAAAACCACTCTCTGTGTGGGGTCTGGCTAACAGTGGTCGTTAGTCAACACCATTCCCTGTGGGGGGGTCTGGGTAACAGTGGTAGTCAGTCAACACCATTCCCTGTGGGGTCTGGGTAACAGTGGTAGTCAGTCATCACCATTCTCTGTGGGGTCTGGGTAATAGTAGTAGTCAGTCAACACCATTCTCTGTGGGGTCCGGGTAACAGTCAGTCAACACCATTTCCTGTGGGGTCCGGGTAACAGTCAGTCAACACCATTTCCTGTGGGGTCCGGGTAACAGTCAGTCAACACCATTATCTGTGGGGTCCGGGTAACAGTCAGTCAACACCATTCTCTGTGGGGTCCAGGTAACAGTCAGTCAACACCATTATCTGTGGGGTCCGGGTAACAGTCAGTCAACACCATTCTCTGTGGGGTCTGGGTAACAGTCAGTCAACACCATTCTCTGTGGGGTCCGGGTAACAGTCAGTCAACACCATTCTCTGTGGGGTCCGGGTAACCGTCAGTCAACACCATTCTCTGTGGGGTCCGGGTAACAGTCAGTCAACACCATTCTCTGTGGGGTCTGGGTAACAGTCAGTCAACACCATTCTCTGTGGGGTCCGGGTAACAGTCAGTCAACACCATTTCCTGTGGGGTCCGGGTAACAGTCAGTCAACACCATTTCCTGTGGGGTCCGGGTAATAGTAGTAGTCATAGACACTGTTGACATCAAGAAAGCAGACTCAACAAGTAGATTTAGGGGGAGAAAAGCTCTGTTAATTTGAGTTAACAACTATCTGTTAATTTGAGTTAACAACTATCTGTTAATTTGAGGAAACCGTGGGAAAATCTGCAAAGACATCATTCACCGATTCACCTGCATACTTCAGAAGCACGACGAACAATGAACGAATAACGTTTCACAGAGTGGAAAAGCCCACAGGCCACTGTCAGTCTCAGGTGTGGGAAAGATGTGCACCATTTCAAAAGAATGTACATCAGATCAGGTCAGGTGAGGTGATATGACAGCACTTCAGGCCTGTATTTTCTTAATGTGATAACATGAACAATTAGCACCAAGAGAAGCATGTCTTCATTGAGCTTCCTGCTTCTGTAAAGGACCAGGGACAAAAGGACCAGGGACAAAAGGACCAGGGACCAGGGACAAAAGGACCAGGGACAGTCAAAGCATTTGTATCCTTACTGGGGAAGGGCACCATTTTTGACATACATTTACATTTTAGTCATTTAGCAGACACTCTTATCCAGAATGACTTACAGTTAGTGCATTATCACAGTCATAGTAAGCACATTTTCCCTCAATAAAGTAGCTATCAGCAAAGTCAGTGATAGTAGAGTTTCAAATGTTTTCAGAAGATGGGAAGGGACTCTGTTGTCCTAGCTTCAGAGGTGAGCTAGTTCCCATTGGGGTGCCAAGACAGGGGATATGGAAAATCTAAGTCAATATATTTAGACTAATTATCCCATCACTAATCCATAACTGCACAACCCACAGAGATAGAAACAGTGGCAGTACTCCATCTTTTGGCTGGTATGAGCCTGCATGCGAGCCTGCAAGCGTCCTCCTCTGACCCTCCCTGACACCCGTTAAGAACACAGCTGCTCAGATAATCCTGTTATCTGTTATTAGAGGGATGGGGGGCATCCATGCTTACAGAATGTTGATGCAGGTACACGAGAACCAGGGGGAACCAGCCAGCATCATGTCAGATTGGTGTTAATACAGGGAGGCTGTACCAATGGTAATGTGTTTGGATATACTGCAGATTGATGTGGTGTGTGTGTGTGGGTGTGTGTGTGGGTGGGTGGGTGTGTGTGTGTGTGGGTGGGTGTGGGGTAGCATAGTGGTTAGAGCGTTGGGTGGGTGTGGGGTAGCATAGTGGTTAGAGCGTTGGACTAGTAACCGGAAGGTTGCGAGTTCAAACCCCCGAGCTGACAAGGTACAAATCTGTCGTTCTGCCCCTGAACAGGCAGTTAACCCACTGTTCCTAGGCCGTCATTGAAAATAAGAATTTGTTCTTAACTGACTTGCCTGGTTAAATAAAGGTAAAATAAAATAAATAAAAAGTGTTCTTTATCAATACACACATATCACAAATGTACAAATTGTAATTGACAGCTTGCTGGTGCTTTAATGTGAATTTCGTGGAGATTGTGAATCATACTTCTGAGCTGCATACTTCCATGCCAATACGCTGTACATGCATATATAATGTTACCATCCACATGCTTCACACGTGCCGGATGCATGTATATTGCATGTAACATCATCCGTGTCCACATAGGCTACCGTCTTGCCAACACACATCAACTTCACATGATTTCAGATTACAGTAGGAAGTCTCCTAGTTGGAAGTCTCCTAGTAGGAAGTCTCCTAGTACCTGTTTAGTGAAGCTGTTAGCCTCCATACCATGCACTGATTAGTGAAGCTTTTAGCCTCCATATCATGCACTGTTTAGTTAAGCTGTTAGCTTCCATACCATGTACTGGTTAGTGAAGATGTTAGCCTCCACACCATGCACTGATTAGTGAAGCTGTTAGCCTCCATACCATGCACTATTTAGTGAAGCTTTTAGCCACCATACCATGCACTGTTTAGTGAAGCTGTTAGCCTCCATACCATGTACTGTTTAGTGAAGCTTTTAGCCTCCATATCATGCACTGATTAATGAAGCTGTTATCCTCCATATCATGTACTGATTAATTAAGCTGTTAGCCTCCATACCATGCACTGTTTAATGAAGCTGTTAGCCTCCATACCATGTACTGTTTAATGAAGCTGTTAGCCTCCATATCATGCACTAATTAGTAAAGCTGTTAGCCTCCATATCATGCACTGTTTAGTTAAGCTGTTAGCCTCCATACCATGTACTGGTTAGTGAAGCTGTTAGCCTCCATATCATGCACTAATTAGTAAAGCTGTTAGCCTCCATATCATGCACTAATTAGTAAAGCTGTTAGCCTCCATATCATGCACTGTTTAATGAACATGTTAGCCTCCATAACATGTACTGATTAGTGCAGCTGTTAGCATCCATATCATGCACTGTTTAGTTAAGCTGGTAGCCTCCATACCATGTACTGGTTAGTGAAGCTGTTAGCCTCCATACCATGCACTGATTAATGAAGCTGTTAACCTCCATATCTTGCGCTAATTAATGAAGCTGTTAGCCTCCATACCATGTACTGTTTAGTGAAGCTGTTAACCTCCATATCATGCGCTGATTAATGAAGCTGTTAGCCTCCATACCATGTACTGTTTAGTGAAGCTGTTAGCCTCCACACCATGCACTGATTAGTGAAGCTATTAGCCTCCATACCATGCACTGATTAGTGAAGATTTTAGCCTCCATACCATGCACTGTTTAGTTAAGCTGTTAGCCTCCATACCATGTACTGATTAATGAAGCTGTTAGCCTCCATACCATGCACTGATTAATGAAGATGTTAGCCTCCATACCATGTACTGGTTAGTGAAGCTGTTAGCCTCCATACCATGCACTGTTTAGTGAAGCTGTTAGCCTCCATACCATGCACGGATTAGTGAAGCTTTTAGCCTCCATACCATGCACTGTTTAGTGAACCTGTTAGCCTCCATACCATGTACTGTTTAATGAACCTGTTAGCCTCCATATCATGTACTGATTAGTGAAGCTGTTAGCCTCCATACCATGCACTGTTTAGTGAAGCTGTTAGCCTCCATACCATGCACTGATTAGTGAAGCTTTTAGCCTTCATACCATGCACTGTTAAGTTAAGCTGTTAGCCTCCATACCATGCGCTGATTAATGAAGCTATTAGCCTCCATACCATGTACTGTTTAGTGAAGCTTTTAGCCTCCATATCATGCACTGATTAATGAAGCTGTTAGCCTTCTGTAGCTCAGTTGGTAGAGCATGGCGCTTGTAACGCCAGGGTAGTGGGTTCGATCCCCGGGACCACCCATACGTAGAATGTATGCACACATGACTGTAAGTCGCTTTGGATAAAAGCGTCTGCTAAATGGCATATATATAAGTCTCCTAGTAGGAAGTCTCCTAGTAGGAAGTCTCCTAGTTGGAAGTCTCCTAGTTGGAAGTCTCCTAGTAGGAAGTCTCCTAGTTGGAAGTCTCCTAGTTGGAAGTCTCCTAGTAGGAAGTCTCCTAGTTGGAAGTCTCCTAGCAGGAAGTCTCCTAGCAGGAAGTCTCCTAGCAGGAAGTCTCCTAGCAGGAAGTCTCCTAGTATTCAGCCCTATGCAGAGGTTGTAATGCCATTCTAACAGTACAGATGTCCACATTTTGACACCTGTAATGTTCGATAAACCATGACGTGACTTTTAGTTACCGGGCCATTCCAGCTGTCACGTCAACATTGAGTTCTGATGGTTTCATGACTCCCTTTCCAAAGTGCTGCTTTGGTTGTATGTGCTCTCTTGCACTCCGATTGAGAGAATGCGCCTGTCAGGTTGAGGTTTACATGATTACCATTTAGATTGCCTGCTGTATCGGGAACAAATCGCTCTTTCTCTACAATGCAACGCCGATACATGTCGCCATGCTGGCCCAAATAATGGGATTTCAATTTAACGATATACGACCCTGGTTTGGGATATGTTCGTCTTTACGACCCGGCGATATTTCAGGGAAATCGGCGCGGCACATTACATACCGCGAAGAGAGGCTTGAAAGAATGTTTATGGTACCCATAGACATTCCATACAGACCGGGGCAATCCATTTGAAATCCCCCTCCGACTGTAACCCCTCTTATAGCTGTGTGATTTAATACAGGGACCTAATAGGTATAGTGTGGCTGTATCTCAGTGGCTGCACAATCAATGGGGAAATTCAAGCCGGCAGGAGAAGCAATCTCATCTGGGCGACGTGCAGCACCAGATAAAGAGAGCTTGCCATTAACTACACCGAGCGGGTGAGAGGGATACTATTCCTGATGGTCTCACAGGATTGTGAGGGATTCAGATTCGGTGGCTCTCATTGGAGGCCCAGTTGGAGATGGTGTGGCATCACCGGATGGGACACAAGTCATCACAGGGGGGATCATTATACACTACATCCCCAATGTCCTGTCCGGGGTTATGACATAAATAGGACAGTCGAGAGCTAATATTTTAAGATCATATGGGATCCCTGAGAGCAGGGGCACAACTTTCACCTGGGATGGGGGGGCACATTAATTGCATTTTTGTCCCCCCCCCCGGTTTTATCAATGGAATGTGATACAAGACAGGGCTTTAAGACCATGCGGATGCTTCAGAGTGGTTGGGCAGGCTGGTTAGAGGGTTTAATCAGACAAAAAATAATGATATAATCATTTATTTTCTTTAATTAGCTGTGATTGTTTTCTCCTGGCACAAAGGAACCAATGGAATGGTCCGGAAAGTGTCCACTGTGTCCGTCTAGCACTCCAAGCAGACTCAATGAAAAGATCAGATATGTGAAAGAGAATTTGAACCCTGGTCTTTGTCAAATATCAAGAATAATGCACAATCCCATAAAGTTCAATTCATCATAGTTCACATGAACAGCAACATTGTGGAACAGCGACTCTGACTAATGCTTTTCATCAATGATGACTGGTTTCACCCTGGTTCTAAATTGGACTAATCGTCTTTGAGGATCCAGAGTCCCTGTTTCAGCACTTCAAATGCTACAGAACAACTGCATTTTAAAAGACTTCAACGAGACAACAGATGTGCGGCCGTCCACAAAGAGACGACCACATCTGATCTCATCTTTCCCCATCACCCGCTCTCTCAGCAGCCAGCGCCTTAAAGAGAAGCAGAGAGCCGAGAGACTAACACGAACTCCGCTAAGTATAGTAGCGCCATCTGATCTCATCCTTCCCCATCACCCGCTCTCTCAGCAGCCAGCGCCTTAAAGAGAAGCAGAGAGCCGAGAGACTAACACGAGCTCCGCTAAGTATAGTAGCGCCATCTGATCTCATCTTTCCCCATCACCCGTTCTCTCAGCAGCCAGCACCTTAAAGAGAAGCAGAGAGCCGAGAGACTAACACGAGCTCCGCTAAATATAGTAGCTCCATCTGATCTCATCCTTCCCCATCACCCGCTCTCTCAGCAGCCAGTGCCTTAAAGAGAAGCAGAGAGCCGAGAGACTAACACGAGCTCCGCTAAGTATAGTAGCGCCATCGCTCTGGGGTGCAACCGAAGACTTTCCCTGAGTTTCTTCAAATGTCAATGTCATTGAGTTCGTTCCTCCCTCTCTCTCTCGGACCAGGGCCCACTCTCCACTCTAGTCTCTGCAGCTCTGTGGCGGGGGAGGGGGGCTACTTTGTGAGCATCTCGCCCGTGACTCTGTCGTGTTTTGACATGTTTTCGCTCAGACTTTATTCTGTGGTAGCAGCCCACTAATACCACATGGAATAAGCTGCCGAGCCATAACGGGGTCAAGTGGCGTGTGGAGGACGAGGCTGAGGGTGCCGTGCGGCTCCGTAGGGTTGATAGCGCCGCCGAAGAGGCGACTCAGCATAATCTGTTAGCAAGCGTGCTGCCGCGAGCTACCAGGGACTTGAGTTCGAGAGGGTTCATCACATCGACACACTGTTGCACATCTGGGAAAGGCAACGCTGGTGGAACATATTTAGAGATTGAGTCAACACATACACCTGCTTGGGACTAACAGGGATGTATGCAGAACAGTGACTCTACTACCAACTGTTTTCTACCGTTTGATGGTACTGCTTCTGTCATCAATGATTTACACATTATCTTAAATGATTCACATTTTCTGTCCAGTAGATTAGATTAGATTGCGCAAGCTGTTCTCTTGTACTTGACATTTCTTCTTTGAACAGCCAGCAACAAATACTACCGAATGTGCTAACAAACTGCCACACACACAACTAATAGGGCGAATGCTTGTAAAAAACAGCAAATACAGCAAGTACTTTACAAGCCCAACTGTGTCAAAGGAAATGGTTGTTTTGCAAAGCGTTATCCATCTCTCACTCAGGGTCATAGATGGTATGTCAGTTATGAGGGAACCATAATCAACCTCCAAGTATCCTCACGGTGATTTTACAAGACGCCCTATAAATGACCAGTCCCATGAAACATAACACGCCTTCGTCTTTCATATCGAATAAAACCCCCATTTCAAATCTCTACCACTAGCCAATCTCACACACAAACACGAGGTGTTACAACAACGAAACAAGTTAGTGTTATAGCATGGCTCGCATTGCCAGGAAGTGTAGTCGGCTACTCACACAACCATCGTCTACACAATAGCAGGTGGACTTCCTGGGGTAGATGAACCCTCCAGATGGAGGCTGTCTGCGTGACAGGGGTGGTAGATGAGTTATGTCACTCTCCAGTCTCCACCTGTTGGCCCTGCTCTGTCTGCGTGACAGGGGTGGTAGATGAGTTATGTCACTCTCCAGTCTCCACCTGTTGGCCCTGCTCTGTCTGCGTGACAGGGGTGGTAGATGAGTTATGTCGCCTGTCACTCTCCAGTCCCCACCTGTTGGCCCTGCTCTGTCTGCGTGACAGGGGTGGTAGATGAGTTCTGTCACTCTCCAGTCTCCACCTGTTGGCCCTGCTCTGTCTGCGTGACAGGGGTGGGAGATGAGTTATGTCACTCTCCAGTCTCCACCTGTTGGCCCTGCTCTGTCTGCGTGACAGGGGTGGTAGATGAGTTCTGTCACTCTCCAGTCTCCATCTGTTGGCCCTGCTCTGTCTGCGTGACAGGGGTGGTAGATGAGTTATGTCACTCTCCAGTCTCCACCTGTTGGCCCTGCTCTGTCTGCGTGACAGGGGTGGTAGATGAGTTATGTCACTCTCCAGTCTCCACCTGTTGGCCCTGCTCTGTCTGCGTGACAGGGGTGGTAGATGAGTTCTGTCACTCTCCAGTCTCCACCTGTTGGCCATGCTCTGTCTGCGTGACAGGGGTGGTAGATGAGTTATGTCACTCTCCAGTCTCCACCTGTTGGCCCTGCTCTGTCTGCGTGACAGGGGTGGTAGATGAGTTCTGTCACTCTCCAGTCTCCACCTGTTGGCCCTGCTCTGTCTGCGTGACAGGGGTGGTAGATGAGTTATGTCACTCTCCAGTCTCCACCTGTTGGCCCTGCTCTGTCTGCGTGACAGGGGTGGTAGATGAGTTCTGTCACTCTCCAGTCTCCACCTGTTGGCCCTGCTCTGTCTGCGTGACAGGGGTGGTAGATGAGTTATGTCACTCTCCAGTCTCCACCTGTTGGCCCTGCTCTGTCTGCGTGACAGGGGTGGTAGATGAGTTCTGTCACTCTCCAGTCTCCACCTGTTGGCCCTGCTCTGTCTGCGTGGTAGGCAGGTGCTTTGACTGGCAGGTCCCAGTCCGCAGCCAGTCTCCATCAGGCCTGAGGGGTTGGCGGGCATTAGTTCCATGTCACTCTCCACGGGGACACAGCTAATTGAGAGCAGGTGTGTACAACAGAGTCCGCTGTGTCTCTGCACCAATTTGTCCACATAATGGGTTTTTAAGAGGGCGGGGTGTACCATAATGAAGGTGAGGGGGTCTATTTTCTATTTTTGATTTAAACTGGTGCGACCCGAAAAAAGCCATCCAAAGACTAAATACACTGTATTAGCCTTGGCGGTTGCGTCTGTTGATAGAACATTGCAAATGTGGACACCACTGAGAGCCCTAATCATTTACATTGAAAGCGCATGACTCTAACCGAAGCTGTGCACTCACCGGCAATTCAATTCATTACACACTGTGTGGTATTCTCAGAGGCCTTTCTATTGGGAACTCAGAATATGGACGGCAAAGAGCTGCCAACAAGAGAACCTTTCAAATCGGCCTCGTCATGTTGGTCGATTTCTCAGCAAAGTGGTAAACAAGATGAAAATATTAGATAAACATTTTCACCATAGCAGTAGGGGGAGGAGGGGCAATGGGGAATTGAAGCAGTGGGGATTCCCATGGAGCTGTTTTCAAAATGGAGACCCTAAACTGTGCACATTTGACGGCATAACCAGTAGGAGTGTACCAAGGCTGATTAGGCTAGCTAGCTTGTTAATGACGAGACCCTTAGGCATACCCCTCTGTATCAACAACAACACCTTGGTACTCTTCGTATGATTCGAATGAACAGACCCTGCTCATTGTAGATGGTATGATGTCCATGTCCGCCCATAATATCGACGAGGCATCCAAGATCACTGACCATGTGGCTCCACATAACATCAAAAGGCTGGATCAATGAACATCTGTAAGCTGTGCTGGGCTGTAAGCCCCACAGACCAGAGTGTAGTGTGAACAATATAATTAAATAGTCAAGAATGTCTAGAATCTGTCAAATAAACCAACACCCCAAATGTAATGGACATTCACGAAGCCAGATCTTTTGGAACAACTGCTATGTACAATGGATCTGTTCTGAACACCGCTGACAAAGACCAGTTAGAACATCTGCATTGGTATGTGGCATGTAAATGATTTATACATGTGCTGCGTATTCTCACAAACTGCCATCCGTTCTCCTCTGTTCTGACATTAGCATGTAGATCTGATTTGGACAGATTCAGAAAATACAAAATAACACCATCTAAATTATACACCGCTCATTTACAAGCTCCGGGGCCACAGTTGAAGAAAACCAGTCCTGATAGATTAGTTACCACAGGGGGCTAGGCAGCTAATTTTGACAGGGTTCGGAGATAGCTCCATCCCCCGTGGGCCTATAGATGCACACGTGTAACACATCGGTGTGTGAAAACAAAATCACTAGATAGAGAAAGAGAGCCGGGAGGGCTGGCTCTGGAATCCACTTCAATTCCAACTCGACTAGACCTCAAGAAGGCTACTGCTCAAGAGAAATAAGAAAAAGCCTAAAGGCATTCTAGTAGAGCAACGAGCCCCCTGATGATTGGTGGTAGACTGCGTCCCCTATTCCCTACATAGTGCACTACCTTTGACCACGGGCCCTGGTGAAAGTAGTGCACTATATTGGGACTAGAGTGCCTTTTGGGAAGCAGCCGTAGACGTACAACCAACCCTTAGGTCGCACACAGTCGCCACCCATAGCCAATCAGATGCTTTAATCATTATCCCTGGGGCGGGGTGAGCTTCACATCAGAGCTTGATCATTCAAAGGGACAAAAAACAGCAGCGTGGAGAGAGACAGACGGATGGAGAGGGAGAGAGACGGATGGAGAGGGAGATAGACGGATGGAGAGGGAGAGAGACGGATGGAGAGGGAGATAGACGGATGGAGAGGGAGATAGACGGATGGAGAGGGAGATAGACGGATGGAGAGGGAGAGAGACGGATGGAGAGGGAGATAGACGGATGGAGAGGGAGATAGACGGATGGAGAGGGAGATAGACGGATGGAGAGGGAGAGAGACGGATGGACAATGATGGAGAGAGAGACAGATGGATGGAGAGGGAGAGAGACGGATGGAGAGGGAGAGAGACGGATGGAGAGGGAGAGAGACGGATGGAGAGGGAGAGAGACGGATGGAGAGGGAGAGAGACAGATGGATGGAGAGGGAGAGAGACGGATGGAGAGGGAGAGAGACGGATGGAGAGGGAGAGAGACGGATGGAGAGGGAGAGAGACAGATGGAGAGGGAGAGAGACAGATGGATGGAGAGGGAGAGAGACAGATGGATGGAGAGGGAGAGAGACGGATGGAGAGGGAGAGAGACGGATGGAGACGGATGGAGAGGAGAGAGACGGATGGAGAGGGAGAGAGACGGATGGAGAGGGAGAGATGGATGGAGAGGGAGAGAGAGGGGGATGGAGAGGGAGAGAGACGGATGGAGAGGGAGAGAGACGGATGGAGAGGGAGAGAGACGGATGGAGAGGGAGAGAGACGGATGGAGAGGGAGAGAGACGGATGGAGAGGGAGAGAGACGGATGGAGAGGGAGAGAGGGGGGTGGAGAGGGAGAGAGATGATGGAGAGGGAGAGAGATGATGGAGAGGGAGAGAGACGGATGGAGAATGATGGAGAGAGAGACAGATGGATGGAGAGGGAGAGAGACGGATGGAGAGGGAGAAAGAGGGATGGAGAAGGATGGGGAGAGAGGGATGGAGAGAGAGAGAGATGGAGAGATGGAGAGAGAGGGAGAGAGACGGATGGAGAGAGAGAGGGAGAGAGACGGATGGAGATGGAGGAGATGGAGAGGGAGAGAGACGGATGGAGAGGGAGATAGACGGATGGAGAGGGAGATAGACGGATGGAGAGGGAGAGAGACGGATGGAGAGGGAGAGAGACGGATGGAGAGGGGAGATGGATGGAGAGGGAGATGGAGAGGGGGAGAGACGGATGGAGAATGATGGGAGAGAGAGACGGATGGAGATGGATGGGAGAGAGAGGGGATGGAGAGATGGATGGAGAGGGAGAGAGACGGATGGATGGAGAGGGAGAGAGATGGATGGAGGGAGACGGATGGAGAGGGAGGGAGAGAGACGGATGGAGAGAGACGGATGGAGAGGGAGAGACGGGGATGGAGAGGGAGAGAGGGGGATGGAGAGGGAGAAAGAGGGATGGAGAAGGATGGGGAGAGAGGGATGGAGAGACGGATGGAGAGAGAGGGAGATGGATAGAGAGGGACGAGATGGAGAGAGAGGGATGGAGAAGGATGGAGAGGGAGATAGACGGATGGAGAGGGAGATAGACGGATGGAGAGGGAGATACACGGATGGAGAGGGAGATAGACGGATGGAGAGGGAGAGAGATGGATGGAGAGGGAGAGAGACGGATGGAGAGGGAGAGACGGATGGAGAGGGAGATACACGGATGGAGAGGGAGATAGACGGATGGAGAGGGAGATACACGGATGGAGAGGGAGAGAGACGGATGGAGAGGGAGAGAGACGGATGGAGAGGGAGAGAGACGGATGGAGAATGATGGAGAGAGAGACAGATGGATGGAGAGGGAGAGAGATGGATGGAGAGGGAGAGAGACGGATGGAGAGGGAGAGAGATGGATGGAGAGGGAGATAGACGGATGGAGAGGGAGAGAGGGGGATGGAGAGGGAGAGAGATGGATGGAGAGGGAGAGAGACGGATGGAGAATGATGGAGAGAGAGACAGATGGATGGAGAGGGAGAGAGATGGATGGAGAGGGAGAGAGACAGATGGAGAGGGAGAGAGACAGATGGAGAGGGAGAGAGACAGATGGACAGGGAGAGAGATGGATGGAGAGGGAGAGAGACGGATGGAGAATGATGGAGAGAGAGACAGATGGATGGAGAGGGAGAGAGACGGATGGAGAGGGAGAGAGATGGATGGAGAAGGATGGAGAGAGAGGGATGGAGAGACGGATGGAGAGAGAGGGAGATGGATAGAGAGAGGGATGAGATGGAGAGAGAGGGATGGAGAAGGATGGAGAGGGAGAGAGACGGATGGAGAAGGAGAGGGATGGAGAAGGATGGAGAGGGGGAGAGACGGATGGAGAAGGATGGAGAGAGAGGGATGGAGAGAGGGAGATGGATAGAGAGAGGGATGGAGAGGGAGAGAGATGGAGAAGGATGGAGAGAGGGATGGAGAGAGAGGGAGATGGAGAAGGATGGAGAGGGAGAGAGATGGAGAAGGATGGAGAGAGGGATGGAGAGAGAGGGAGATGGAGAGGGAGAGAGACGGATGGAGAAGGATGGAGGAAGGAAAAAAGAGAGCCAGAGAAAGCACACACACAGTGAGTGTTCCAGAGAGAGAGAGGGCATCCTCATGCGCTGGGTATCACTGGTGTATCAGCCGTGGGGCTTGATCATCTCCCTTCACACTGGGACCCAGTGAGGAGTGTACCAAGTCTTCTGCTGGCAGCATGCCTCCTCCCTTTGGCAGAGTATTCACAGGGGAGCCCTGCCCTACGCTGCCCACTGCCAAAGTTCTGCAACTACTCTCCTTTGAAACACTCCCTGCCACTTCATTTCTACTGGGTTATTCAGCCTTACACTAGTAGTCAGGAGTGATAGGCCTTAATATGATAGTCAGTCTACAGTCTATTTGTGAAAAGGGCTTTAAAAGGCCCATTAAGTAAGCATTTCACTGTTCGTCTTCACCTGTTGTTACAAAGCATGTGACAAATACAATTTGATTGATTGATCATTATTTTTCCGCACAGAGCAACATGGTTCTGTCCCAAATGGTACCCTACTCCAATATAGTCCACTACTATAGTGCACTACTATGGGCCCTGGTCAAAAGCAGTGCACTAAATAGGGAATGTAGTGCCATTTGGGACGTAGACTGTGCCTCTGGAGTAGCAACCCACAAAGGCAGACGTAGCAGCTCTGATAAGTGGTTCTGGGGCCCCAGCAATCAATCAAGCGTGACAAGCCTTTTCAGACCGGTAATGTACAGTCAGATACCAATACATCGAGAGAGAGAAAAGTAACGAATGCTTGGGTTGAAGGTCTGCCTGGCCTGCACAACTATTCAACTCCATTTTGTCAAGTGAGCATCCAAATATCATTGAAATCTAAAACATGGAATCTCTGGCTTAAAATCATACTTTTCCTTGCCAGGAGTAAAAATGACTTCTCTCTTGGCATGGCAAACTTTTTCAAACCAAACAGTGAGCAAGTATGAATATTTAACCTCACCCTTTTCCCATTGGCCCTCCCCTCGCATGCTGGCATTCGAAGAAGGCTCCATGAGCCAGAAATCTGCTTCCATTTTGTTTTTGAAAGCGAGCAGACTTAATAGTTCAAGAGAGATTATCCTGATCGATATTGGCCTGGTCAAAGTCAGGCTCCCTTCAAGTGTTTGCTTTCTATTTATGTTCTTGTTTAGTCTTCATTTACCTCAAAGGGTCCTGTTGCTTTTTTCCTGAATGACGTTCAATATGCTAAGCCAGTTATGGATTTATATAAGAATAATCAAAGTTAATGGCTGAACTGTTCATTCCCTTCAGAGGAATTGAAGAATATATGGGTGATTCTTAAGTACGTGACTTTTTAAATATTTTCTCTCTGCAAGTCTTTCTTTGTTCTCTTATGAGACCATTTCCATCTTCAATACGCCTCAAGTTCTGAGAATAACTGAGAAGGCATGCACCCATACACCCTCCCACACACACACACACACACACACACACACACACACACACACACACACACACACACACACACACACACACACACACACACACACACACACACACACACACACACACACACACACACACACACACACACACACACACACACACACACACACACACACACACACACACACAATACTGTTGTACCACTAAAGGTCAAATGTGAGCGCTCCTCACAGGAGGCTGTGGGCCTAAAATGGAAAAAGAATGAAGCTCCATGTCCTTTCATGAGATGATAATAGTGCCCCAAACGTCAGATCTGATGTACGACGGCACGTCTTCTGCACTCTGATGTTCCGGGCAGGAGAATCATTGCGCTTATCGGCAGCACTTGGTTAGCAGGAATCAGGTCAGGGGTAGCTGTCCAAATTGGGCCCAATACTGTGAGCCGCGCTCCCTCTCTCTGTCTGTGTGTGTGTGTGTGTGTGTGTGTGTGTGTGTGTGTGTGTGTGTGTGTGTGTGTGTGTGTGTGTGTGTGTGTGTGTGTGTGTGTGTGTGTGTGTGTGTGTGTGTGTGTGTGTGTGTGTGTGTGTGTGTGTGTGTGTGTGTGAGAGAGAGAGAGACCACATGGCTAGCCTCACCTCTGTAAAACTGAAGAGGAGTGGGAGAGTGGATACCATATTGTTTTCTGTAGTAACTATTAGTCTTTTTTTAACACTATTCCCAGAGTATTTGACATAAAAGGCTGCGGCTCAAACCGTGTGTAAATATGTATTCCCAGGTGGCGGGGAGAGTTCTGCCCAGAGAGATGCCAGACAAGCTGAGATGAAAGACTGTAGGGGCTATAGGGGGGAACAGAACAGGCATCCAACCCATTTCCCCCAGTTGATAAATAACTATGATAGAACAACAGATAGGAGGTATAGACAAACAAGCTGCTGGGATTTGGATCAAAACAACTAGACATTGGCGTCTTGGTGAAACAACAAAGACAAACATTTATTTGGTTGGTTTTCCCCCCCGTATTGAGGATTATCCCACTTGTTAATGGAACTGTTTAGTGTTCCCCCACATTGAGGATTATCCCACTTGTTAATGGAACTGTTTAGTGTTCCCCCACATTTATGATTATCCCACTTGTTAATGGAACTGTTTAGTGTTCCCCCACATTGAGGATTATCCCACTTGTTAATGGAACTGTTTAGTGTTCCCCCACATTGAGGATTATCCCACTTGTTAATGGAACTGTTTAGTGTTCCCCACATTGAGGATTATCCCACTTGTTAATGGAACTGTTTAGTGTTCCCCCACATTGAGGATTATCCCACTTGTTAATGGTACTGTTTAGTGTCCCCCACATTGAGGATTATCCCACTTGTTAATGGAACTGTTTAGTGTTCCCCCACATTGAGGATTTTCCCACTTGTTAATGGAACTGTTTAGTGTTCCCCCACATTGAGGATTATCCCACTTGTTAATGGAACTGTTTAGTGTTCCCCCACATTGAGGATTATCCCACTTGTTAATGGGACTGTTTAGTGTTCCCCCACATTGAGGATTATCCCACTTGTTAATGGAACTGTTTAGTGTTCCCCCGCATTGAGGATTATCCCACTTGTTAATGGAACTGTTTAGTGTTCCCCCACATTGAGGATTATCCCACTTGTTAATGGAACTGTTTAGTGTTCCCCCACATTGAGGATTATCCCACTTGTTAATGGAACTGTTTCGTGTTCCCCCACATTGAGGATTATCCCACTTGTTAATGGAACTGTTTCGTGTCCCCCCACATTGAGGATTATCCCACTTGTTAATGGAACTGTTTAGTGTTCCCCCACATTGAGGATTATCCCACTTGTTAATGGAACTGTTTAGTGTTCCCCCCGTATTGAGGATTATCCCACTTGTTAATGGAACTGTTTAGTGTTCCCCCACATTGAGGATTATCCCACTTGTTAATGGAACTGTTTAGTGTTCCCCCGCATTGAGGATTATCCCACTTGTTATTGGAACTGTTTAGTGTTCCCCCGCATTGAGGATTATCCCACTTGTTAATGGAACTGTTTGGTCTTCCCCCGTATTGAGGATTATCTCACTTGTTAATGGAACTGTTTGGTCTTCCCCCGTATTGAGGATTATCTCACTTGTTAATGGAACTGTTTAGTGTTCCCCCACATTGAGGATTATCCCACTTGTTAATGGGACTGTTTAGTGTTCCCCCACATTGAGGATTATCCCACTTGTTAATGGAACTGTTTAGTGTTCCCCCACATTGAGGATTATCCCACTTGTTAATGGAACTGTTTAGTGTTCCCCCACATTGAGGATGATCCCACTTGTTAATGGAACTGTTTAGTGTTCCCCCACATTGAGGATTATCCCACTTGTTAATGGGACTGTTTAGTGTTCCCCCCGTATTGAGGATTATCCCACTTGTTAATGGAACTGTTTAGTGTTCCCCCACATTGAGGATTATCCCACTTGTTAATGGAACTGTTTAGTGTTCCCCCGCATTGAGGATTATCCCACTTGTTATTGGAACTGTTTAGTGTTCCCCCGCATTGAGGATTATCCCACTTGTTAATGGAACTGTTTGGTCTTCCCCCGTATTGAGGATTATCCCACTTGTTAATGGAACTGTTTGGTCTTCCCCCGTATTGAGGATTATCCCACTTGTTAATGGAACTCTTTAGTGTTCCCCCACATTGAGGATTATCCCACTTGTTAATGGAACTGTTTAGTGTTCCCCCGCATTGAGGATTATCCCACTTGTTATTGGAACTGTTTGGTCTTCCCCCGTATTGAGGATTATCCCACTTGTTAATGGAACTGTTTGGTCTTCCCCCGTATTGAGGATTATCTCACTTGTTAATGGAACTGTTTAGTGTTCCCCCACATTGAGGATTATCCCACTTGTTAATGGGACTGTTTAGTGTTCCCCCGCATTGAGGATTATCCCACTTGTTATTGGAACTGTTTAGTGTTCCCCCGCATTGAGGATTATCCCACTTGTTAATGGAACTGTTTGGTCTTCCCCGTATTGAGGATTATCCCACTTGTTAATGGAAATTGAGGATTATCCCACTTGTTAATGGAACTCTTTAGTGTTCCCCCACATTGAGGATTATCCCACTTGTTAATGGAACTGTTTAGTGTTCCCCCGCATTGAGGATTATCCCACTTGTTATTGGAACTGTTTGGTCTTCCCCCGTATTGAGGATTATCCCACTTGTTAATGGAACTGTTTGGTCTTCCCCCGTATTGAGGATTATCTCACTTGTTAATGGAACTGTTTAGTGTTCCCCCACATTGAGGATTATCCCACTTGTTAATGGGACTGTTTAGTGTTCCCCACATTGAGGATTATCCCACTTGTTAATGGAACTTGTTTGGAACTGTGTGTTCCCCCACATTGAGGATTATCCCACTTGTTAATGGAACTGTTTAGTGTTCCCCACATTGAGGATTATCCCACTTGTTAATGGAACTGTTTAGTGTTCCCCACATTGAGGATTATCCCACTTGTTAATGGGACTGTTTAGTGTTCCCCCCGTATTGAGGATTATCCCACTTGTTAATGGAACTGTTTAGTGTTCCCCCACATTGAGGATTATCCCACTTGTTAATGGAACTGTTTAGTGTTCCCCCACATTGAGGATTATCCCACTTGTTAATGGAACTGTTTAGTGTTCCCCCGCATTGAGGATTATCCCACTTGTTAATGGAACTGTTTTAGTGTTCCCCCATTGAGGATTATCCCACTTGTTTGGAACTGTTTGGTCTTCCCCCGTATTGAGGATTATCCCACTTGTTAATGGAACTGTTTGGTCTTCCCCCGTATTGAGGATTATCCCACTTGTTAATGGAACTGTTTAGTGTTCCCCCACATTGAGGATTATCCCACTTGTTAATGGGACTGTTTTAAAACAAAGCAGGATGGATGTGTGCATAAAAAATTGTATGGGTGGCGCCAACGGGAATTTCGAAACCACAACACTGACTTTGCAAGCACACTGCTCTACCAAGTGAGCCAAACAGGACCACTCAGAGCAGGAGAGATACACACTGCTCTACCAAGTGAGCCAGACAGGACCACTCAGAGCAGGAGAGATGCACACTGCTCTACCAAGTGAGCCAGACAGGACCACTCAGAGCAGGAGAGATGCACACTGCTCTACCAAGTGAGCCAGACAGGACCACTCAGAGCAGGAGAGATGCACACTGCTCTACCAAGTGAGCCAGACAGGACCACTCAGAGCAGGAGAGATGCACACTGCTCTACCAAGTGAGCCAGACAGGACCACTCACAGCAGGAGAGATACACACTGCTCTACCAAGTGAGCCAGACAGGACCACTCAGAGCAGGAGAGATACACACTGCTCTACCAAGTGAGCCAGACAGGACCACTCAGAGCAGGAGAGATGCACACTGCTCTACCAAGTGAGCCAGACAGGACCACTCACAGCAGGAGAGATACACACTGCTCTACCAAGTGAGCCAGACAGGACCAGACAAAGCAGGAGAGATGGAAGAAGGTGATGTTGATCCTACCTTCTTCTGGTCTTCCAGCTTTTGACTGGTCGTCTTCTTGCCATGCTTGGCCTCCGATGGTACATCCATCCCTGGTTCCAAACAAGAATAAACTCCAGGGATTGTGAGAAAAAATAAGCCAGTACAAAAAAATAAAAAAGTAATGGGACCGAGGGGGGCTGGGGTGGGGGGGGCTACAGTTGGCCGGAGGTGCGGGCCTGTGTCCGGCTCACACCATTACTCAGACACAGGGGATCCATGGAGCAGCTGGTGGTTGGTGGGACTAAATGAGATGGGGGAGGGATATGGGGAGAGGAGGAAGGATATGGGGGGGGGAAGAGGAGGTGGCGATTTCAGAGAGGAGGAACGCTGCCCGGGGGCTACCCAGAGAAGCACATTGCGGTCAGCGAGGCGAAAACACTGACATCCTCACACACGAAGATCCCCAACTCGCAGGTCGGCGGTTTCCACCCAGATAATCCTTGTTCGGTGCTCTTCTACCTTCAGACGTTTTCTACTGCGGCTCCAAGTCCCAGCTCTTCACATCTGTAAGACAGACAAGATTCAGAAACCTAAAGAAAGAGAATAGAGACAAGACAACCAGAAGTAGAATCACAATTAAGAAGTCAGCTCTCTCCCTCTCTCTCTCTCTCTAGATAATGTAAATCCCCTCAGGTATAATACATATGGAGGGGGCATCTGCATAGCAGATGAGATGGGATGCATACTAGGAAGACGAGCACTTTGTTATTTTGTGTGTGCATGTGTGATTGTTTTCTTCTATCCCTCCGATGTTTTCCACAAAGGCAGCACAGTGGGAAGGATTGAGTCATCTTGAGGTTGGGGAGCTGAGATTCTGAGGAGTCCAAGGCAGGGAGTGATGACCACAGACAGAATTGATGGCTGGCCCTGCGTAGCCCCTTTGGTACAAAGGGCCTCAAAGCCTGCTGTTTGGTTCAAGAGGTCAGTGGGTTTACAAACAGTTCAAATTGCGCTCCAGAACATTTGCAACAATACGTGGCCTGGATTTGAAACTAAAGCTCGCCAGTTTAAGATTCATAGTGCTTGTTTCACAATTATGATTAGATTAAAACTGTAATTCTGCCCAACTGAATCAGAATCATTACTTTCGTCAAACAACTTTTCAATGAAAGCTTTATTGATGTGCCAAAACATTAATCAGTGGTGACTGGCAGAACTCTTAGGTTTGTGTCCCTAATGGCACCCTATTCCCTATGAAGTGCATGACTTCGGTGCACTACTTTAGTGCACTACATAGGGAATAGGGTGCCATTAGGGAGACATGCGTATAGTAAATCCAGTAGTGATAGCTCTTACCAGACACCGGAGGGTCACATACCTAGGCTCTGATAGAACCATCCATGGAATCAAAGGGCAAGTGTGACCCCCCCCGGGGCAGCGTGTTCTAAGTATAGGCCACTTAGATAAATCTCTCCTCTCCCTAACGAATATCATCAGAGAGCGAGAATTGTTCACCCCACTCTTGTCTCTTAACCTCATGAGTGGCTAACTAGCCTTATTTCCCCCCAAACGCCTATGGAGCTTAAGAGGACCATGTAGCACAGCCTCCTCACTTCCTATGGAGCTTAAGAGGGCCATGTAGCACAGCCTCCTCACTTCCTATGGAGCTTAAGAGGGTCATGTAGCACAGCCTCCTCACTTCCTATGGAGCTTAAGAGGGTCATGTAGCACAGCCTCCTCACTTCCTATGGAGCTTAAGAGGGTCATGTAGCACAGCCTCCTCACTTCCTATGGAGCTTAAGAGGGCCATGTAGCACAGCCTCCTCACTTCCTATGGAGCTTAAGAGGGCCATGTAGCACAGCCTCCTCACTTCCTATGGAGCTTAAGAGGGCCATGTAGCACAGCCTCCTCACTTCCTATGGAGCTTAAGAGGGCCATGTAGCACAGCCTCCTCACGTCCTATGGAGCTTAAGAGGGCCATGTAGCACAGCCTCCTCACTTCCTATGGAGCTTAAGAGGGCCATGTAGCACAGCCTCCTCACTTCCTATGGAGCTTAAGAGGGCCATGTAGCACAGCCTCCTCACTTCAGGGCAATCATGTCGTTTTTGAAACTCTGAACTGGATCTCAGAGGACATCATGAATCAAGGGCCACAGTAGCACAGAGGTTTCTACTGAATTCCAGAGTGTGATCAGAAACTGGCAACAGAGGAGGCTGGTGGGAGGAGCAGTAGGAGGACAGGCTTATTGTAATGGCTGTAATGGCTGGAAGGGAATGGCGTCAAACGTGGTTTCCATATGTTTGATACCGTTCCATTTATTCCATTCCTGTTAATTACAATGAGCCCACCCTCCTATAGCTCCATCCACCAGTCTCCTATGACTGGCAGTAAGCTGTGAAAAGCACTTCTGCCATGGGTTAATAATCATAATGCTATTACATTATGCAGTATATATTTCCAGGTGGCAGTGGCACTGTTGTTCATTTGTTGAAGACTTTCAACAATTGAGGTAAAAATACGCTGGAGATCTCAGAGGAATGGACAAACATAAACTTGGCGGAATCAACAAATGCATTTCCCCGAATGGCAGACATGCTAAATACGACGCACCGCCTCGCTCCAAGACTTCCCAGGCGGCAACATGCAGGGGACTCTCGACCGTCTGTATATTTCATGAGCGCTAATTTTCCCCTTTCTTCTCTTGAATATTACAAAAGAAACATCGGGACGTGCTGGGAATTGCGTGGCACATTTTCTCTTAGCGACAGAGGTGGGAGGAAGGCAGGGGCCTCGGTTCGTATCACTGTCTAGGAGTGACAGGGTACTGGGTATCCCCTGAAACTAGGCCATCCAATCCAGGCGTTATTCCCCACCTGTTCTCACTGCAGCATCAGCAGCCGTGTAGACTAAGCCGCAGCAATGTAAGGAGATTGGTCCTCAAGTCTTATGTGATGGGAGAATACCTTCTAATCTAGACACTGTAGCAGAGACACTGTGGCAGAGACACTGTGGCAGAGACACTGTAGCAGAGACACTGTAGCAGAGACACTGTGGCAGAGACACTGTAGCAGAGACACTGTGGCAGAGACACTGTGGCAGAGACACTGTGGCAGAGACACTGTGGCAGAGACACTGTCGCACAACAACAAGGGCCGTTGTGTGTCTTGGCAGCTTAAAGCAGTGCTTCAGTATTCCATACAATCCTTGAGACATTTTATTCAACAGTCACACATAGAAACATACTGGGCCCTGGTTTCCCTGACAGGCTTCTACAATTCAAATCAGGGGGTGTGTTGTTTGTGTTTTGCTTCCCTTTCCCCATATTTAATGACGTGTGTTTTATGCACTTTGCAGCCCTGACACGAGACGTGTGCATCCCAAGTAGCACACTATCCCCTACCTAGTGCACTACTTTTGACCAGAGCTCTATGGGCTCTGGTCAAAAGTAGTCCACTACACAGACAATAGGTTGCCGTTTGAGATGCTGACAGTCATTCTGCATCTCTCTCCCTCTGTGTGATTAGCCTGATCGTCGCTAAGCTAACACCAATCATATGCTACTGACAGTAATTTTCTCCATCCGTATAACAGCCCCCCGCTGCAGGGCCATAGACAACAAGCTATTACAGTGCTCGTCATCCGCAGGGGGGCCTAGAAAATCAGCTCATGGAACGGCACTTCACTTGAGCAAACTGACTATCAACACAGACATGAAAATGTTCTTATTTCCAGCCGTAAAGTGTTACTGGGGCTGAGTGTTATTGGGGCTGAGTGTTACTGGGGCTGAGTGTTACTGGGGCTGGCCGTTGTACTGTAGGTGGTAAACATGCTATTTGATGCTTAAAAGAGACATCTAAACATAGTTGTTGTTAGGCTTTTGTTCAGTAGTTCAATGATGCTAAAGTATGAATATATTTATGAAGGGTGGGTCAGAGATGTTTAATCACAGGCCTGTACCCATGTGCCCCCGGGATTCACATTCTTAATCTTGACAATAACTTGACATGTTACTCTCCCTGTGCCCTTTCTGTGACACTTGGTATTCAACGGGTGTCGGTAACTCTCTACAATGGTCAATACAGTATGATTCATGGGACTGGACTCACTACACACTGCTAGTTTAACTGGAAGAGATATAAACGATAGATCTGCACTGATTTCCTGATTTCCTCAGGGAGGGCAAGAGGACCACAGGAAAGCATGCCTATTCATCTAGGCAAAGTTAAAAGGTCATTCCCCGTGAAAAATACCCCTGCCGTCATACTGTAATACACTGACAACGTTCAATCAATACAGACCCTCTGAGGGTGCCATGGCGAGATCCTATCGCATTTAAACGGATCTGAAAAGCTTGTTAAGATATATAAAAAAACAAAGCCAGAGGACAAACTCTGCCGTGGATTTTGAAATTGAAATTGCCTCGCGATTAAAAACTTGGCAGAATGTTATTTGGCATCTGGAGCGCGGTGCGGTGTGTCTCTGTGATGAAGTGTGAATGATTGTAAATTACATTCAGCCGGGGACGGTGGACTGTGGCTTTTTATTCACACTCGGCAGAGGCGCCAGGCACCAGGCAGTAGCACCAGGCAGTAGCACCAGGCAGTAGCACCAGGCAGTAGCACCAGGCACCAGGCAGAGGCACCAGGCAGTAGCACCAGGCAGTAGCACCAGGCACCAGGCAGAGACACCAAGCAGTAGCACCAGGCAGTAGCACCAGGCAGTAGCACCAGGCACCAGGCAGAGGCACCAGGCAGTAGCACCAGGCAGTAGCACCAGGCACCAGGCAGTAGCACCAGGCAGTAGCACCAGGCAGTAGCACCAGGCAGTAGCACCAGGCAGTAGCACCAGGCACCAGGCAGTAGCACCAGGCAGTGGCACCAGGCAGTAGCACCAGGCAGTAGCACCAGGCAGTAGCACCAGGCACCAGGCAGTAGCACCAGGCAGTAGCACCAGGCAGTAGCACCAGGCAGTAGCACCAGGCACCAGGCAGTAGCACCAGGCAGTAGCACCAGGCAGTAGCACCAGGCAGTAGCACCAGGCAGTAGCACCAGGCACCAGGCAGTAGCACCAGGCACCAGGCAGTAGCACCAGGCAGTAGCACCAGGCAGTAGCACCAGGCAGTAGCACCAGGCACCAGGCAGTAGCACCAGGCACCAGGCAGTAGCACCAGGCACAGGCACCAGGCAGTAGCACCAGGCAGTAGCACCAGGCAGTAGCACCAGGCACCAGGCAGTAGCACCAGGCACCAGGCAGTAGCACCAGGCACGTGTCCGTCAGGGATTATAGGACTATACGTTCCAAAACAAACGTCACACTAACATATAATCAACTTTTAATCACAGGGCAGTGCTGGGCGACGATCCCCCCCGGATCTCCCAAAAACAAAAGACAAGTTTAACTTCATGAACAATAAAATGGATCTTTACTGCCAGCAGGAAGGAAATCTATTTCAACCAGCTGGCTAATAACCACAGCCACAAGCAGTAGCAGTGGACTGGACTGATACAGAAGGTGGTTGAGAGGGCAGTCCACGGACAGAGAATAATAAGACAATGACATCATCAGTGGCAGGAGACTGAAGACACATGACTTAAAGGAAGTGATGACATCAGTATGAAGAATCCAAGCGGCTAGTATGACAGCCATGTTGGTCAATACTTAAGGAATAAGGCCCGAGGGGGAGTGGTATATGGCCAATATACCACGGCTAAGGGCTGTTCTTAGCCACGATGCAACACGGAGTGCCTTAGCCGTGGTATATTGGCCATATATCACAAACCCCTGTGGTGCCTTTTTGCCATTATAAAGTGGTTATCAACGTAATTAGAAGAGTAAAAATATATGTTTTGCCATACCCGTGGTATACGGTCTGATCTACCATGGCTGTCAGCCAATCACATTCAGGGCTCGAACCACCCAGTTTATAATGTTGATTATACACTGAGTATACGAAACATTAGGAACAGCTTCCTAATATGGAGTTGCCGGGGGAGGTCTTGAACGTCAGGAAGGTTAGTGACCATGGTAATGAGCAGAAACAATACAAGCAGAACTGTCAGGCAAGGTGAAAACGGCAGGCAACTTAACAATGATAAGGAGACTTTGGACCAGACAGCAAGTGTGGGAGGGATGCATAGAACACAACCAAAATAAATACTGTTAACAAGACTGGAAAATAGGTTGTGATCGAAACAGGGCACAAATCTAGTTCTAGTTATCTAAACTAATAGAAAAACAAACGACTGTGTATGTTTAATGTAATACTATGCTTCTGTCATGCATGTAAAATACTTGTTCATAGCAAGACATTTGGAGAATTCAATTCAAGGAAAATCAAGTTGAAAAACGCATCAGTGTTTTTATGTTGTGTGAATACAGATGTCCCTGTGAGCCTTTTAATGCATCCTTTACAATGTTCTGCATCGGTTACAAACATTTCAGTTTCAGTACCACCTTGAACAACCTTCATTCCCTATGTCAATCTGAGGCCTCTACTGTACTGTCTACTTCACTGACGCAACTGAACCAGTCTGGGCCAGAGAAAGCCCATCCAGGTCCCTACAGAACCAATTTAAAAAACAGGATCCAAAAGTGCCTACGGCTAAAGTTTCCTCTGAAAATAATATTTACATGGTTAGAGTGTGAGAGGGGTCTACTGAAGACAGAATGGCACATTTAGGACAGAGAGCCAGATGGTGAGGGTAGACAGACAGGAAGAGAGAGAGAGAGAGATGCTGAGGGTAGACAGACAGGAAGAGAGAGAGATGGTGAGGGTAGACTGAGAGGAAGAGACAGAGAGAGAGAGAAATGGTGAGGGTAGACAGACAGGAAGAGAGAGAGATGGTGAGGGAAGACAGACAGGCAGAGACAGAGATGGTGAGGGAAGACAGACAGGCAAAGACAGAGATGGTGAGGGTAGACAGACAGACAGGCAGAGACAGAGATGGTGAGGGTAGACAGACAGACAGGCAGAGACAGAGATGGTGAGGGTAGACAGACAGACAGGCAGAGACAGAGATGGTGAGGGTAGACAGACAGACAGGCAGAGACAGAGATGGTGACTGTAGACAGACAGACAGGCAGAGACAGAGATGGTGAGGGTAGACAGACAGACAGGCAGAGACAGAGATGGTGAGGGTAGACAGACAGACAGGCAGAGACAGAGACAGAGATGGTGAGGGTAGACAGACAGACAGGCAGAGACAGAGATGGTGAGGGTAGACAGACAGACAGGCAGAGACAGAGATGGTGAGGGTAGACAGACAGACAGGCAGAGACAGAGATGGTGAGGGTAGACAGACAGGCAGAGACAGAGAGAGAGATGGTGATGGTAGACAGGCAGAGACAGAGATGGTGAGGGTAGACAGACAGGCAGAGACAGAGATGGTGAGGGTAGACAGACAGGGAGAGACAGATCAAGCGGAACAGACTGCCAGGGCATGAAGCGACACAACTGCAGACAACTACAGACGTAAATAGCTGGCAATTTATCATGACAGGATGGCCTTTGGAAACTTGTCCGCTGCATACAGTCCTACACTGTGTAAAAACTAAAAGATGGTCGTAGCCCCCCGTTGTCCTTGCAACAACGAAAGAAAGAGAGCCATGAAAACCAACTCGGCAATCGTCATTTAGCACCCGGCTTGATTGGTATGTGCAGAAAGCTCCATGGCGAAAAAGACCCTGGTTTTTCCGTTGTCACGGTAACCAGGGGAAGAGGAAGGCAGACTGGGTGTGTGAATGGGTATGTGTGTGTGTGTTGAATGCTGCAGGTAGCGAGCCAGCGGAGCCTGTCTTTAACCCTGTAATCCTCAGTGAAGGGAGAGGAATCTGATAGGCTGGCCATAGTGTAATTATGGGAAGTCACCTCCATTGGCCTCCTGCTGTTAGCCACTGTCCATTACAAAAGCTTACAATTGTTTTCAGTGGGAAAGATGGCTACAAAGGACATTTTGGCACAATGATCTAAGCAGGGATGCAATGGTCTCCTCCAACATGCAGTCCTTCTCTGTGATCAGTGTATTGGAGAGGATATGAAGAGCAGACATTATCTGAGGCCTGTCAACCAAAAACCAAGTTTGAGCCAGTGGAGTGGAGGAGTGGATGAGTACACCAGTCTTTGTTCTCCAGTCTCCACCATCTCCCCTCCACGGTGACACTCCCTGTCTCTCTCTATCGTCAACGCCATTCACTCCCGGTGCTTTGTTCCCCTCCCCAGCCTCTGCTGACAGAGGAGAGAAAACTCCTCCATTCTCCCATTCATCTCAATACAACCTGAATTACCGCCCAATTATGCTTAGATTACGTTGTTAATGCACTTTCTACCAGGCCAACCCCTGCACAAGCCAGGGCCCATTCTAAACAGCATGGTGTATTAGAGGGGCACGTAATCTTGTACTATTGTGTCGGGATTAAAATCTAATCTCATTACAGAGGGTGTCTGGCTGAAGGAAATACACTGCTTGAAAGCTGGAGAGAGCGAGAGAGAGAGAGAGAGCGAGAGAGAGAGAGAGAGAGAGAGAGAGAGAGAGAGAGAGAGAGAGAGAGAGAGAGAGAGAGAGAGAGAGAGAGAGAGAGGGGAAGAGATATAGAGGGAGAGACAGATACTGGATCATGGCTGTGAAATCTCTATTTCCTAGCGTGAACAGCTAACATGTGAGGAAGGCGTTGATCCTCCAGCGGCTAATTCCCTGGTCGGGGCTCTTGAACAAACGTGCACCCGACGCCACCACAAAGACCAGGGGGGGTGAAGGCAGGGTGGGGGCTGAACAGCCAGAGGGGTTCAGGGGTCGGAGTAGGAGTATCAGAATGAACGCAGCGCCTCTACTCTGTTAGCATTTCTACATGGCATGTTCACGCAACATAAAACCCATTTCTTCACAAAGATATACACGTATGTAATTGCCAATGTGATATACAGCGCGCTCCGGAAGGCAGCTAGATTTCTGTTCATTTTAAATGCGCTGCTGCTGTTGATGGAGTGCCTCGCCCTGTTAAATAAAACAGATTCTCGGACTCAATAACGGAGGCCAAAATCTCATTTCCACACAGGGCCCCAAATCCCAACGGGCCACTGCCATGACAGGCTGGGGAGGCTACAGCCTGTGACTAGAGCATACATGACCACGCACACGTGCCTGTGACTAGAGCATACATGACCACGCACGCGTGCCTGTGACTAGAGCATACATGACCACGCACACGTGCCTGTGACTAGAGCATACATGACCACGCACACGTGCCTGTGACTAGAGCATACATGACCACGCACGCGTGCCTGTGACTAGAGCATACATGACCACCACGCGTGCCTGTGACTAGAGCATACATGACCACGCACGCATGTGTGCCTGTTACTAGAGCATACATGACCACGCACGCGTGCCTGTGACTAGAGCATACATGACCACGCACGCGTGCCTGTGACTAGAGCATACATGACCACCACGCGTGCCTGTGACTAGAGCATACATGACCACGCACGCGTGCCTGTGACTAGAGCATACATGACCACGCACGCGTGCCTGTTACTAGAGCATACATGACCACGCACGCACACACTTCACGCCTTATACCAAACTCACACACACATACATACAATTCCCATCCTCCAATCCACCCCTGCACACACATCATAAGTCATCCGAAGCCTATCCCCACACTCCCACTCAAAGCCCACTCAGATACCCCCCCCCCCAACACACTGTGTTTATTGAGCCTTGGTTGCACTGCTAAATCACCGAGTGGGGCCCGGAATGAGAGATAACGCCACACGGCAATGTTGCAATCATTGATTGCAGAATCCATCATCTTTTTTATTCAACACAGAGGGAGGCCTGTGCTGCCTGGTACAACCAGGATACATGATACTATACGACCACCTGCGAAGGCAATGGGTGGGGAAATGACTACATGTAACGCAATCAAATCTAGATAAGAGCATCAGGGGTTCTTTCACAGCACACTGCCTATGATTAGGGAGGGGAAGGAGAGATCGGGCAATAGAGCGATTATAGAGTCTCTCTCTATTCGATGAAATTCAAGGTTTCTCTCCTTCCTATGGCGTTTGAGTAAACATTTGAGGAGAAATCCAGGTGTTATTCTGTTTCTAACAAAGGCAGTGATGAATCCCCAGACACTATTGAGTAACTGGGAGAGGAATATCAGCGTTGAAACACAGGCAACATCTCAAATGGCACCCTATTTCCTATATAGTGCACTACTTTTGACCAGGACCCATATGACTCTGGTCAAAAGTAGTGCACTATGTAGGGAATAGGGTGCAATTTGGGAAGCATCCCACAATCGATTCCTCTCTATTCCACTAAGACTGATGAGTCTTCTGAATCCTTCACTGACAACATTGTCTTTCTGCTGAGTGAACATCAACTCATCCAAAGTATGACAGCATTGAATGGAGCCAGATATGGGAAAGCTATGCCAAATATGGTGAGGCTTCATGAAGCACTAGATCAGACAGATTACCAGTCATTATAGAGATGGAGTTTGTAATTACGCCAGATGAAGTTACAAAGCCAGTGGAATAGCATTCATCTAGCACCTTCTGATTAGCTCAGTTGTTTCTCATACGATGGGATGTGGTATAGACATGGATCACCAGGGTGGAATAGTAGAGAGAATACTAAAATGACAGAGTGACTGCTCTGGGGTGAATTTTCACCTAGGTACAGATCTAGGATCAGATTCCCCTCCCCCAATCCTAACCTTAAACATTAACTGGTGAAATGCAAAACTGACCCATGATCAGCATCTAAGGGCTTCACCTTAAACCCAGTGACTTGGGATGATAAGGGACACAGTGGTCTGTCTGTGGTTGGGTCTCTGGGGTCTCTGTGTGACTACAGTGGGGGAAGGAGATCAGACAATCCCACTAGCTGGCCTGCAGAATCAATCAATCCATCCCAGCACCTTTGATCCACTGACCCCTCTTGTGGACGCCGGGTAGCGAGCGAGGCCCTGCAGCAATCTGTGCTTCTGGTCTTAGCCAAGGAGCATCAGTTATCTAAGGGGTGTGTGTGTGTCTGTGTGTGTGTGTGTGTGGGGGGGGGGGGGCAAGGACCCTTCAACACCCCTGTATTCCATTAGGCAGTCGGTGATGTACTGCCTCACACAGATGGGCTGGCTACCCTCCCCTCTTCTCGGCACTTTCTCTCTCCCTCCCTCCCTCCCTCCCCATCCTCATCCTCCTCCTCCTCCCCTCCCTCCCTCCCTCCCTCCCTCCCCATCCTCATCCTCCTCCTCCTCCCCTCCCATCTACACACCTAGCATCCTCCACCACCCACCACCATCCATCATGCAGACCCTTACAGATGGGCCTGTGAATAACCAGCGTGTCATCAGAGAGGGGAAGGAACCAGGAATGTTTAGGAGCAAAAGGAGTGTCAATTAGGGTCAATTAGTAATTCATCAAAGTAATTCATTCATTCCTGCATTTCAGATAATGTGGCAGAGTGAGCACCAGCTGTCTGTGTTGGGGAAGCAAAGCAACATGTGTAGGGAGAATTTGAACCGAGACGCCAGCAACGGCTGCTCAATTGGAGAGGTCTTTTAAGGATACTTGTGAAGGCTACATGATTAGTAACAAACAAACGGAGTGATGCATTTAAAACACAAACAGTATGCATTTAAACACAAACAGTATGCATTTAAACACAAACAGTATGCATTTAAACACAAACAGTATGCATTTAAACACAAACAGTATGCATTTAAACACAAACAGTATGCATTTAAACACAAACAGTATGCATTTAAACACAAACAGTATGCACTTAAACACCAACTGTATGCATTTAAACACAAACAGTATGCATTTAAACACAAACAGTATGCATTTAAACACCAACTGTATGCATTTAAACACCAACTGTATGTATTTAAACACAAACAGTATGCATTTAAACACCAACTGTATGCATTTAAACACAAACAGTATGCATTTAAACCCCAACAGTATGCATTTAAACCCCAACAGTATGCATTTAAACCCCAACAGTATGCATTTAAACACCAACAGTATGCATTTAAACACCAACAGTATGCATTTAAACCCCAACAGTATGCATTTAAACACCAACAGTATGCATTTAAACACCAACAGTATGCATTTAAACACCAACAGTATGCATACATCGTTGTGATTAATTATTTTCCTAAATGATCTACAGTTCAATTTTGAGGGAAAAAGGTGACAAAATAATCAATCGACTGCACTGACATGTCGCTTAAATCAAAAAGAATCAATCTACTTAATCAATCAACTTCAACAAGTCGCTAACATGTGAACCAACCAGAGAGGAGAAGAAGGACTCCAGGATATATCACTTACCTCAGATCCTCACCTAAAGCCAGTCTATAGCGTATCCCCTTCACTAAAAGCAGCCATCCCAGACCAGAAGAGTCTAATCTCCCAACACCAGCCCAAGCAGCAGCAGTGCCTACAGCAGGTATCCAAAAACAGCGAGCCTGAAGCGAAGAAGGTTAGTCCGGAAAATTCTAATTGCACCTTGCTAACCCATCATTCTTTCCTCCCGATGCCCCGAGGACAGATTCTCCTGGTGCGAAGGTGGATGGGGGAAGAGGATGGAGGGATGTGCGGAGAGGGGAACAACTTACATCACAGGAGACGAGCCCCTCAATGTCTGCATCCTTGTGCACTAAACCAGAGATGAGCCAGGGAGAGGAGAGGCAGGCAGTGGAGAATGAGAGACAATCCCTCCCCCCGCTGCACACACACCCCGCCCTGGAACAGAGATTGCATTGCACTGATGAAATTTTAATGGTTCTTTCAGGAAGAATAATGAGCAGGCGGGGAGGGGGGAAGAGAGGGGGGGTGTATGTCTGTGCAAGTGTTTGCGTGTGTGGACATCGCTGGACACTACTGTACACCCCCCCCCGCCACACACACACACGTGGGCTTACACTCCACAACATCAAACACTCTGACTGACAGCTCCTCCTCTAGACTAGTCAGTAGCACTGGGAGGGGACAGCAGACAGGGATTCTACACATCCTCAAAAGCTCTCTTGGTGCACACACACACACACACACACATGTTGGTACCCTTACATGCACACATAAACTACTTTGTACACATCCAAACACACACAAGCACGTGCACACACACCAACGTGTGGAACAAAGAGCGGAAACAGCAGGCAGGCAGCTTGTGGAGGCACCAGTAGTACCATGATGGGGTGGAGTACACCATAAAAGGGGTTCCTGCCTCTCAGCTATGCACCCTCTGCTTCTGGAGTGGAAAGAACTAAAGAGATGACGAGCGGTAAGAGGGAGACGACCGCCAGGAACCTCGTCAACCATCTGCAGGCACAGTTGCTCGCAGCAACATGGCTCATGAATCTAAATAAATCTGGGATGGTAATTTACTATGTACATACAGACAGGATTCCTCTGGATTAGGAGCAAATAGGCTGGAATCCTGTTAGTCGCTGAATGTGGCTTACCGTTCATTATGGCTGACAGCGTTGCAAAAGGGGTCCTGAAAAAATACAGTAAAATTCTATACGCTCTGCATCACCATGGGACCAGAGGCGGGTGGGTTTGCTCTCAACACTAAAGGCTTATTCTGGGGGAAGGAAAGGGCCTCTACTGAACAAAATAATACAGTGTCAAGAAACAGTATGTGAACCCTGAGGCTAATGACTTCTCCAAACGGTAATTGGAGTCTGGAGTCCGCTAACCTGGAGTCCAATCAATGAGACGAGAGTGGAGATGTTGGTGATGCCCTGCCCTATAAAAAAAATTGAGTTTGCTATTCACAAGAAGCATTGCCTGATGTGAACCATGCCTTGAACAAAAGAGATCACAGAAGACCTAAGATTAAGAATTGTTGAGTTGCATAAAGCTGAAAATGGTTACATAAGTATCTCAAGAAGCTTTGATGTTCCATTCTATAAATGGAGAAAGTTCAGCGCTGTTGCTACTCTCCCTAGGAGTGGCCGTCCCACAAAGACGACTGCAAGAGCACAGCGCAGAATGTGTGTCAGCTAAATCCTTACAGAAATCTCTGGAACATGCGAACATCTCTGTTGACGAGTCTACGATACATAAGAAAATTAAACAAGAATGGTGTTCATGGGAGGACACCACGGAAGAAGCCACTGCTGTGCAAAGAAACATTATTGCATGTCTGAGGTTCGCAAAAGAGCACCTGGATGTTCCACAGCGCTACTGGCAAAATATTCTGGGAACAGATTAAACTAAAGTTGAGTTGTTTGGAAGGAACACACAACATTATGTGTGGAGAAAAAAAGGCACAGCACACCAACATCAAAACATCATCCCAACTGTAAAGTATGGTGGAGGGAGCATCATGGTTTGGGGCTGCTTTGCCTCAGGGCCTGGACAGGAGAATGTTAAGCTATCTGTCTGCCAATGGAAGCTCAACAGAAGTTGGGTGATGCAACAGGACAATGACAAAAAACACAGAAGTAAATCAACAACAGAATGGCTTCAACACTCCTTCTGGAGTGGCCCCGTCAGAGTCCTGACCTTCTGGAGTGGCCCCGTCAGAGACCTGACCTTCTGGAGTGGCCCCGTCAGAGTCCTGACCTTCTGGAGTGGCCCAGTCAGAGACCTGACCTCAACCCGATTGAGATGCTGTGGCATGAGCACAAGAGAGCGGTTCACACCAGACATTCCAAGACTATTGCTGATCTGATATAGTTCTGTGTAGAGGAATGGTCCAAAAATTCCTCCTGACCATTGTAGAGGTCTGATCCGCAACTTCAGAAAACGTTTGGTTGAGGTCATTGCTGCAAAAAGGAGGGTCAAACAGTTATTAAATCCAAGGGTTCACATACTTTTCCCACCCTGCACTGTGAATGTTTACACGGCGTGTTCAGTAAAGACATGGAAACATATACTTGTTTGTGTGTTATTAGTTTAAGCAGACTCTTTGTCTATTGTTGTGGCTTAGATGAAGATCAGATCAAATGTGATGATAAATGTAAATGCAGAAATCCAGGTCATTCCAAAGACTTCACATATTTTTTCTTGACACTGTAAATGCAACATGTAAAGTATTGGTCCCATGTTTCATGAGAAATGTTCATATGGACAATTTTGTGCACAAATTTGCTTATATCCCTGTTAGTGAGCATTTCTCCTTTGCCAAGATTATCCATCTGTCTGACAGGTGTGGCATATCAGAAGGCAGAGTGCAATTGGCATCCTGACTGCCGGAATGCCCACCAGAGCTGTTGCCAGAATTTAATGTTAATTTCTTTACCATAAGCAGCCTCTAACATTGTTTTAGAGAATTTGCCAGTAGTTCCAACCGTCCTCACAACCGCAGACCACGTGTAACCACGCCATGCCCTCCACATCTGGCTTCTTCACCTGCGGGATCGTTTGAGACCAGCCACCCGGACAGCTGATGAAACTGTGGGTTTCCACAACTGAAAAATGTCTGAACCAACTGTCAGAATCCATCTCAGGGAAGCTCATTTGCGTGCTTATCGTCCTCACCAGGGTCTTGACCTGAGTAGTTTGACGTCATAACAGACTTCAGTGTGCTGGAGAAGTGTGCTCTTCACAGATGGATCCCAGTTTCAACTGTACCGGACAGACTGCGTCGTGTGGGCGAGCGGTTTTCTGATGTAATGTTGTGAATAGAGTGCCCCATGGTGGCAGTGGGGTTATGGTATGGGCAGGCATATGTTATGGACAAAAAACACAATTGTATTTTTAAGATGGCAATTTGAATGCACAGCGATACTGTGACGAAATCCTGAGGCCCATTGCTGTGCCATTTATCCGTCGACATAACCTCATGTTTCATTATGATAATGCACGGCCCCATGTCGCAAAGATCTGTACACAATTCCTGGAAGCTGAAAATGTCCCAGTTTTTCCATGGCCTGCATTCTCACCAGACATGTCACCCATTGAGCTTCTTTGGGATGCTCTGGATCCATGTATACTACAGCGTGTTCCAGTTCACGCCTGTATCCAGCAACTTCGCACAGCCATTGAAGAGGAGTGGGACAACATTCCACTGGCCACCATCAACCTCCTGATCCACTCTATGTGAAGGAGATGTGTCGCGCTGCATGAGGCAAATGGTGATCACACCAGATACTGACAGGTTTTCTGATCCTGATCCCTACCTCTTTTTAAGGTATCGGTGACCAACAGATGCATATCTGTAATCCCAGTCATGTGAAATCCATAGATTAGGGCCTAATGAATTTATTTTAATTGACTGATTTCTTTATATAAACTGTAACTCATGAACTGTAACTCATAAGTAAAATCTTTGAAATTGTTGCATGTTGCATTTATATTTTGGTTCAGTGTACTTGCTGCAACAAGTCTTGGTGCTGCAGAATTCCTGGTGGAAGAAAGTAGCTCAGGCAGAAAGCAAATAGTTCTGGGTGGTAGAGGATAAGAGGTTGGGCCAGTAACCGAAAGGCTGCATGTTTGAATCCCCGAGCTGACTAGGTGAAATATGTTGACGTGCCCTTGAGCAAGGCACTTAACTCTAATTGGTCCTGTAAGTTGCTCTGGATAAGAGCGTATGCTAAATGAATAAATAATAAACAAGAATGTAAATGCATGACACAAAGCAAAATATCCAAATTGCAAATGCTGAAACCAATTGGTTAGGCCACCTCTCTTCAATCCTGCATTTACCTCTGGTCCTCCCAGTCATAACTTACCATGATTCAATGGGTAAGACAGAGACTGCATTGAATTTGTTTCAGAGCGCAAAAAATGGTTCCTTGAAAAGTAGACTCCTAAAGTCAACTTTGTTTGGGAGGAAATTGCTCTCATCCTTCACATACGCCCCACCAAAGCGCTGCACAATATGTTATCCCCCTCCCTGAATCAATAACCTGAGAGACTATGAGCTCCTACCTCTCGGCTAATGGAAAAGGAGCATCTTAAATTAAATCTTAGGCAAACAACCCCTCTGTTTCTGCCCCCCCCCTCCAACCCCTAATATTCCTCTCACTGAATGGACTGGATCGGTCTGCAAAAGTTGCACTTTCTGTTCTCGTTAAAATTTGCTGAGGCATTTGAACATTTCCTCAGAGGTTTTTGAGACAACAACAAAACACTTGAGATGTGCTATGAAATGATGACAAAACAGTGGAGGGATTTTACAAGGCTGTTTTGAGGTCAGTCAATTATGTTAGAGGGAGAGAAGCTTGAAAATCACTTGAGAAAGCAGTGTCTGATGGGAACATGTATGGCGTGCAACACACAGCTCCAGAACAGTGAGGGTGGAAGGCCTGATCAAGGGCCGGTTTCCTGGACACAAATTAAGACCCGATCCTGGACTAAAAAGCACGCTCAATGGAGAATCTCCATTCAATGTAGGGGTGTCATGATATTAGTATCGCAATACGCAACCCCCCCCCCAGGAAAACCAGCCATAAACCAACTAAGTGAGGAGACAAAATAAGTCACACTTGGATAATGGGCGTCACTGAGGTCCCCATAACAGGTCTCCTCGTAGTACATCTTTGACAGACAGGGGATCTCAACTCTTTGATTGGCAGGGAGGGGGAAAGATCCAATTAGCAGGTGACACCGATGGTGACCGTTCCCTTTATCGCTATTGGTGCTCTCCCTCCGTCCTGGTTTACCTCTCATTGACTGTGGCCGCTGGTAGTGACAAAGGCTAATTGAATCGGTCGGAAGACGCCGGTGTTCATTGAAAGATAAGGGACGTCAGTAAGCAGGGGAAATGTGGGAGCCAGTAAAGCCATTAATACCTTTCTGTGGGGCTATTAATGGCATTAGCAGCAGTCTATCTGTGAGTCCAGGTACGGTGGGGTTTATATGACCGCAGTTACGAGCGATCACATGGCTGGGTGCAGCTCCCAAAAAATGTGAACAAAATCTATATGGATAGAGCCTCCAGATTTCCAGGCTCCAGCTGGCTTTATACAGATCCAATTTTGACAGGCACACTGGGCTAAAAATGGACCAGCCCATCTGGCATTTCTCCAAACTACCCAATGGCCAGTTCAGCCCTGAAGAGGTGGACGATACAGTATTTCCCAGGTGCAGAAAGGAGGGGATTTGTGATGGCCATGCATACATCCCTTTGCACGGGAATCACACGAAGAGGGAATCATCATTTCAGGCAATGTAGTGCACCATCCTAGACAAACAGAGTATACTGCCTGGAAAATGTCTTTTGGCATGTCTTCAATGCTCTCCATTAGAACTCATCTGGTTGGAAAAACTGCTGGGGGATAGATTTCACCAGCTCCTACTACCTGGTTAATATTGATATCAAATTACACAGATTAAATGGGGATACCATTGCTTGGGGGGGAAGTGGGGTGTGTGTGTGTGTGTGTGTGTGTGTGTGTGTGTGTGTGTGTGTGTGTGTGTGTGTGTGTGTGTGTGTGTGTGTGTGTGTGTGTGTGTGTGTGTGTGTGTGTGTGTGTATATATATATATATATATATATATATATATATATATATATATATATATATATAGATAGAGACACACACACATTTAGCATGCACATGTTGAAAGCTCACAGGTCTGTCAGGTCTATGTGGAGCACAGGCCTTCTAAGTGAGTGATTGATCTGATGCCAAAAAAAAGATGGGTTCCCTGAAATCTGTCCATCATATTTTAACTCTGCCTTTTGTTGTTTATACAGGCACCTTACTGACAGAAAACAGCATTCATGGAGCACACCGTACATCTGCTACAGGGGTAGCCATTCAAATAAACACACAATAACTTCTATTTAATGGTAGGTAAGAGGGCATTGCCACAGACAGCAATCCCCTCATTCATTTTGTGCATTGGAGATGCAAAACAAGACCCAATCGGATTTCGACACTGTTCTGTTTCACTGCAACCAATCCACAGTGTAAATGAATGGATGGGAAGGCAGCCTGTAACCTCCAATTGGCCTTCATTAACCATCATGAGAAGGCTACACAAGGTCCCAAGCTGCTGTCCTCATTCATGCCTGAACCTCCAGTGGCCTTCATTAACCATCATGAGAAGGCTACACAAGGTCCCAAGCTGCTGTCCTCATTCATGCCTGAACCTCCAGTGGCCTTCATTAACCATCATGAGAAGGCTACACCAGGTCCCAAGCTGCTGTCCTCATTCATGCCTGAACCTCCAGTGGCCTTCATTAACCATCATGAGAAGGCTACACAAGGTCCCAAGCTGCTGTCCTCATTCATGCCTGAACCTCCAGTGGCCTTCATTAACCATCATGAGAAGGCTACACCAGGTCCCAAGCTGCTGTCCTCATTCATGCCTGAACCTCCAGTGGCCTTCATTAACCATCATGAGAAGGCTACACCAGGTCCCAAGCTGCTGTCCTCATTCATGCCTGAACCTCCAGTGGCCTTCATTAACCATCATGAGAAGGCTACACCAGGTCCCAAGCTGCTGTCCTCATTCATGCCTGAACCTCCAGTGGCCTTCATTAACCATCATGAGAAGGCTACACCAGGTCCCAAGCTGCTGTCCTCATTCATGCCTGAACCTCCAGTGGCCTTCATTAACCATCATGAGAAGGCTACACCAGGTCCCAAGCTGCTGTCCTCATTCATGCCTGAACCTCCAGTGGCCTTCATTAACCATCATGAGAAGGCTACACCAGGTCCCAAGCTGCTGTCCTCATTCATGCCTGAACCTCCAGTGGCCTTCATTAACCATCATGAGAAGGCTACACCAGGTCCCAAGCTGCTGTCCTCATTCATGCCTGAACCTCCAGTGGCTTCGGGGAGCCGGTGGAGTCGACTGACAGATCCTCTGAAAAGGACTCCTCGAAGTCTTCCCCATTGGGTTTGTTCAGAGTGAACTAATGAAATAAGTCTGACTTTAACACAGTCTCAGTATGATACAGAGACACGTTCCATTAGCTATGACATGGGATGAGACTATCGAGTGGTGAGCCCCCTGTATGAAGAAACACATATCAATCTTTGTAATGGGAAGACTGGATGAAATGGAGCAGAGTAGAGGGGAGAGAGGGTGGATTCACAATTGAGGTCAATTAACCCAGCCCCTATTGCATCGTAACGTCCCATTTTTTTATAGCTCTGTCATTGTGACAACCCCGTTGACATTGCTTTACATACACTCCGTCCGAGGTCAGGGCCAATGAGATTGAATTAGCGTCACAGGCAAGATGGATTACAGCGGCTTCGTCGATGGAGTGGGCAGCGAGTGCACTAGGGGTTAGCGTTTACAACCGCACGCCGCGGCTAAGTGAATATTCCCAGGCAGGCCAATGGAGATTCCTTGTAGAGAGGAAGGTGAGCCGGGGCCGTGAGACGCGCTGGGGAGTTAAACACCCCCTATGCGGACGGCGTTACGATAGAGGGCCGGTAATTACCTCAGAACAGATGCATGAGGGAGAATCTAAACTCTTGCTGGGTTGGTCCAACAGCATTCCTTCGAACCTGTGTCCAAATCCCCCCATCCATCTTTTATAGCATCACATTAGTGAACACCGCAAATTTCAGCACGAGCAACTGCATATCCTGAGGTAAATTGCTTTTCTCTATGAGCAATTGTTCAATGGGATGCAATGGTTGAGACGGACTGTTGCTGAGGGAACATGGGCGCCGAGTGCTTTGGTTTGTTTTTCATTGCGGGCGTGTTCAACATTAGCAAGATGCAAAATTATGACCAGATTATGTGGCCCCTTTAGTTAATGGAGGGGAAAATAGAAAAGTGCCTGTGCTGTAAAGAGAACGCTTTTACGCTCAACTGGTAATGAAGGCTGGGCGACGTAGTTGTATGTGCACGTTTTAGCTGAGCGGGTGAGTGTGTCACGGCGCCAAGTAGAAAACAGATCAATTTATGTATGCTCAAACGAGGCGGTGCCTATGAAAAACCTAAAGATCCTGGTAACTGAGGGGAGGAATGGAATAGCTTGCTTAATTAGCCTCTTATTGAAACATGGAGGTTTTTTCACAGTAACAAACATGTTAACAAAATAATTACCACAACCCGCCATGACACAAGAAAACCTCTGTCTTATTCCAACTCTTTCCCCTCGAGTCAGAGACTAAACCACAATAAATAAAACGACATGAAAAGGATTAGCTCGTTATGAATCATTAAATACTGTACCTTCCGGACAAAAAGTGCTATATTGCGTCCTCTCCGAGCTTCTCAGAGCTTATTTGGCTGTTCTGTTGAACAAACAGCATTAGATGTTTTGATGTTAACTGCAATTAATGAGTCACAGCAGACTAAGAGCTATAATTTCAATGAAGACCCTCTCCACCTTCAATCTCATCAGGCTATGTGATACAACATCCACACATCTATTAGGATTTCCCTGCAAAGTGTAAAATAAGGACAACAAGGGAGAAGAGGGGACAGAGGCCCAGAACGCTAAAGAATCCAATTTACTCAGCAAAATAAAAAATCTAAATAAATGTCTCCAAAACCCTTAGCCACAGGATATCATCCAATATGAAGAACTGAGGTGACTGTACAGCTAACACACCTTGGCAAATACAAGCCACACACCCAGCCAGTCAATTATGACTTACATGCTTTCAACTTACACACAACCACGCTCTGATCCAATTCAATTCAATTCAACGTCTGAGTGGGCCTCTCAAGACCTCATCCAGGAGATGTTGCTGCATTTAACCTCATCTGCAGCTGTCACTCACAAAACACCACCAATCAATAATGAATTGGCCAGACTTATGGAAGTTGCTCAACAGTCTTCCCACCTGACGGGAGTGAGGTTTGACTGGAAGAATGGGAGGGAAGTCCCTTAGGGCAATCTTAGGGGAGCAGAGGGGCCCTGGTTGGGGGGGAAGGAGGGAAGTCCCTTAGTACAATCTTAGGGGAGCAGAGGGGCCCTGGTTGGGGGAAGGGAGTGAAGTCCTCTAGGGCAATCTTAGGGGGCAGAGAGGCCCTGATTGGGGGAAGGGAGGGAAGTCCTCTAGGGCAATCTTAGGGGGCAGAGAGGCCCTGGTTGGGGGAAGGGAGGGAAGTCCTCTAGGGCAATCTTAGGGGGCAGAGAGGCCCGGGTTGGGGGAAGGGAGGGAAGTCCTCTAGGGCAATCTTAGGGGAGCAGAGGAGCCCTGGTTGGGGGAAGGGAGTGAAGTCCTCTAGGGCAATCTTAGGGGAGCAGAGGGGCCCTGGTTGGGGGAAGGGAGTGAAGTCCTCTAGGGCAATCTTAGGGGGCAGAGATGCCCTGGTTGGGGGGGAAGGGAGTGAAGTCCTCTAGGGCAATCTTAGGGGGCAGAGAGGCCCTGGTCGGGGGGAAGGGAGGGTAGTCCTCTAGGGCAATCTTAGGGGGCAGAGAGGCCCTGGTCAGGGGGAAGGAGGGAAGTCCCTTAGTACAATCTTAGGGGAGCAGAGGGGCCCTGGTTGGGGGAAGGGAGTGAAGTCCTCTAGGTTAATCTTAGGGGGCAGAGAGGCCCTGGTTGGGGGGGAAGGGAGGGTAGTCCTCTAGGGCAATCTTAGGGGGCAGAGAGGCCCTGGTTGGGGGGGAAGGGAGGGTAGTCCTCTAGGCGACGGCCCCTCCCCCATAGCAAGGCAGTACAGGAGGGTGGAACCCCACCTACAGAGATCAATTTTCCACTGTTGAGCAGAACATGCTGCTTTCTCAACATGAAACAAAAGAAGCATCTATTATGATCTCTTATCAAAGGCTGTATTAGTCTCAGTTCACATGTAGGGTGGATAGCAACGCTTTGTGTTGGAAATGGAACAACATAGTGACTTAGCTAAACGTCTTAGCCTACATACAAAATAATAATAATGCAAATCATTTAAAGACTCCAGTCACCCAAGTCATAGACCGTTTTCTCTGCTACCGCACCGCAAGTGGCACCGGAGCACCAAGTCTAGATCCAAGAGGCTCTTTAACAGCTTCTATCACCAAGACATGGGACTGCTGAACAATTCATCAAATGGCCACCAGATTATTTACATTGACACCCCCCCCCCCTCCCCATTTGTTTTCTACACTGCTGCTACTCGCTGTTTATCATCTATGCATTGTCACTTCACCCTTACCTACATGTACAAATGACCACGACTAACCTGTACCTCCGGACATTGAATCGGTGCCGGTACCCCCTGTATATAGCCTCATTATTGTTATATTGTGTTACTTTTAATATTTTTTTCTTTATTTTATTTGGTAAATATTTTCTTAACTCTTTCTTGAACTGCACTGTTGGTTAAGGGCTTGTAAGTAAGCATTTCACGGTAAAGTCTACACATGTTGTATTCAGAGCATCTGACAAATTTGATCATTCATTTTAGGATACTGAGGGCTCAGCTTACTGATAATACAAATGAAGTAGTGATAAGCGATGCCAGTGAATGAGATATGGCTCTCCTGGAGGGTGGCGCTGGGATAAGCGGAGCGAGGCGTGCATCTCAATATCACACAGAGCCATGCTTAATATATGTCTGTCTGCCAGCAACGCAAATTAGCAGCCCTGGGCAGTTTTGGTGCAAATTAAATTCCAATGAGGGGTGAATTCACTTAAAAAAGCAACCTAATTAAATTGTCATGCATGGTCACATATCTTAAATTACATGCCAGGACCATGGAAATACTAAAATCAACACTACTGGTATGTAGCTAGCAGGGCATTTCAGAAAAGGGGGGAACAGATGAATGAGCTGTCTATGAATATTTATGAAATAAGGACACAAACAAATCCACATTTCCCATTCAATTTCCACCGCTGTGCTTTTTTGCCTGTGAATTATATTTTAGTTTCTGTTTTCTGCGATATGCGTTGACCTCTAGTTTACCTTGCCAATGATTGGGGACCTAAATGTAATTCTTTGGCAATTTCCACATCCGAAGAGCTGTTTCCCTTCAACACAAAGCACAAGATCAAATTCACTTTAACCCTGAAGAAAAAAAAGAAAGTGAAAGAAATGTTTGAAGATGTGAACATTCAAAGGTGGTTCACTTGTCGGCTGCGCAGGATAAGGCTGAAATTGAATTATGGTGAGCAAGGCCATACTGGAGCGTACCGCAGCTCTGATGGGGGGAGTCATTATCTACAGGTCTGGGGAGGACAGTCTAAACACACACACAGAGGACCTGCTGACCCTTTTAAATCTGACTCACACACGAGATGGAGAGAAGGCACACATTAAGGCCTCTAAACAAGGCTAGAAACTCAGAGGAAACAGAGATTCAGAAAGGGAAGGAGATAAAGAAAAGAGGGATGAGAGAAAATAGGGATGAGAGAGAAGAGAGAGGTAGACAATAAAGAGAGTAGTGCCAGGTCTTCATGCTCTGAAGCTTCCTATTCAACATCTTCTCCAGCAGATAAGGCAGAAAGAAGAAGAAGAGTTGTAGATGCATTCCAATAGGACTGATGAATGTATAAGCCATTGTCCTTTAGTAGCCCTGACCTGATGCTGAATTACCATGTATGTCATAGCTACTGACAGGAGTTCAGTGTCCTTGACAACAGAATAAGGTGTCAGTGGCAAGACAAAGTATGTGAACCCTTTGGAAATACCTTCATCTGATCATCTAGGTCACAACAATAGACAGTGTGTTTAAACTAAAAACACAAACAATGATATGTTTTCATGTCTTTAATGAACACACCGTGTAAAGATTCACAGTGCAGGGTGGGAAAGTATGTGAACCCTTTGGAAATACCTTCATCTGATCTTCATCTAGGTCACAACAATAGACAAACAGTGTGTTTAAACTAATAACACAAACAATGATATGTTTTCATGTCTTTAATGAACACACAGTGTAAACATTCACAGTGCAGGGTGGGAAAGTATGTGAACCCTTGGATTTAACAACTGGTTGACCCTTCTTTGGCAGTAATAACCTCAACCAAATGTTTTCTGTAGTGGAGAAAATTGGGACCATTCCTCTTTACAAAACTGTTTCAGTTCAGCAATAATCTTGGGATGTCTTGTGTGAACTGCTCTCGAGGTCATGCCACAGCATCTCAATGGGGTTGAGGTCAGGACTCTGACTGGGCCACTACAGAAGGTCAGGACTCTGACTGGGCCACTACAGAAGATCAGGACTCTGACTGGGCCACTACAGAAGGTCAGGACTCTGACTGGGCCACTACAGAAGGTCAGGACTCTGACTGGGCCACTCCAGAAGGTCAGGACTCTGACTGGGCCACTCCAGAAGGTCAGGACTCTGACTGGGCCACTCCAGAAGGTCAGGACTCTGACTGGGCCACTCCAGTCCAGAAGGAGTGTTTTCTTCTGTTAAAGACATTCTGTTGTTGATTTACTTCTGTGTTTTTTGTCATTGTCCTGTTGCATCACCCAACTTATGTTGAGCTTCAATTGGCAGACAGATAGCTTAACATTCTCCTGCAAAATGTCTTGATAAACATTTGAATGAATCCGTAGATGATATCACGCTGTCCAGGCCCTGAGACAGCAAAGCAGCCCCAAACCATGATGCCCCCGCCACAATAGTTTACAGTTGGGATGAGGTTTTGATGTTGGTGTGCTGTGTTCCTTCCAAACAATTCAATTGTAGTTTCATCTGTCCACTGAATATTTTGCCAGTAGCGCTGTGGAACATCCAGGTGCACATTTACAAACTTCAGACATGCAGCAATGTTTTTTTGGGGGACAGCAGTGACTTCTTCCGTGGTGTCCTCCCATGAACACCATTCTTGTTTAGTGTTTTACATATTGTAGACTCGTCAACAGAGATGTTCAAGACATTTCTGTAAGTCTTTAGCTGACACTCTAGGATTCTTCTTAACCTCATTGAACATTCTGTGCAGTGCTCTTGCAGTCATCTTTGCAGGATGTCCACTCCTAGGGAGAGGAACAACAGTACTGAACTTCCTCCATTTATAGACAATTTGTCTTACCACTGACTGATGAACATCAAGGCTTTTAGAGATACTTTTGTAACCCTTTCCAGCTTTATGCAAGTCAACAATTCTTAATCTTAGATCTTCTGCAATCTTTTTTTGTTCAAGGCTGTTCACCTGTTCACATCAGGTAATGATTCTTGTGAAAAGCAAACTCTAATTTTGTGAGTGTATTTTTAGGGCAGGGCAGCTCTAACCAACATCTCCAATCGCGTCTCATTGATTGGACTCCAGGTTAGCTGACTCCTGACTTCAATTAGCTTTTGAAGAAGTCATTAGCCTCGGGGTTCACATAGGTTTTCCAACCTACACTGTGAAAGTTTAAATGATGTATTTAATATAGAAAATAAAAATACAATCATTTGTGTGTTATTAGTTTAAGCACACTATGTTTGTCTATTGTTGTGACTTAGATGAAGATCAGATAACATTTGATGACCAATTTATGCAGAAATCCAGGTCATTCCAAATGGTTTCCATACCTCTTCTTGCCACTGTAGCTTTGCTGTTGAAATACACGCTACAGGGACACGTTCAGCAGGACGCAACGTTTTGGAACGTTCCCGATAGAAGTAAGCTAAGTAGAACAAACATGCCTCTCTGACATGTTGAATAATGAATCACCTCCGCTATATTCATGGTATTTCTATCTGCAACATTCAAGAACGTTTGGCAACTGAACATGGCCCAGGTGTTCGCAATCCCCTCAGTTCAAACTGTCACCCAATCAGGGAACTTAGCATAAATCACATGACTTAGACAGAAGCTTTGACTTATAGCCTTACAGGCAAACACCTACAGTAGATCCACAAAGAAACCAGCAGCTCTAATGACATTTTCTTTGGAGGGAAGACAAATACAACAGATTGATTTATCTGGCGCCAGACGCACTTCCTGGGACAACATTGATGACTGAGTGGACTATTCTGGCTAAATTATGACACATTGAATTGACGTTCACCATGCACAATCTAATTTGGCTCTGTTTGGGGCCACAATTCCTTTTTTCTGAGTCCGCCCCACTTCACATGTGGTGTGTATGGGACCGATGCAACAACCCCTGACAGCATTCAGCTGGACACAACCTTGTTTAGATAGAAATATGTTATGCAGAATGAACATGTCTCTCTAACGTGTAGTAAGATTATATTTGTTATCAATAGATCTTTATTATTAACAATTCCACAACATTTTCCAGGGTTCGTATTGACTAGGAACCAACCAGAAGCAAACAGGCCGGGACTACCAGAACTTCTCCAATAAGAAACACTTGTTTTCTTTGCTAAATGTTATCCGTTGCTATACATCCCTGGTCTCATGGCGGACTGGGGGAAAGGTACGCAGGTGTCGATAGGTGTGAGTTAATGAGCTCCAGCCGAGGCTAGAGGTGTGAGGTCTGCCACAGTGAGAGCAGACTGCCAGCCAGCCAGCCAGCCAGCCAGCCAGCCAGCCAGCCAGCCAGCCAGCCAGCCAGCCAGCCAGCCAGCCAGCGCATAATTACTGGACTGACTCACTAACTCCTCAGAGATATGGAGAAACTCCACTGAACAAGATGTGTGGGTCAGGGCTCAGAGGAGTGGAGGTAGAGGAGATGTTTGTGAGTCTATTATCTTCCTCAGATCAGTCTGAAAAGCATGACGTAAACCAGTTAGTACCCTGAAGTATCCAGACAAAATCAATCAATTGTGAGCATACAACTCTACTGGTTTAGAGCAATAACTCACCACCAATAACTCAGTGGCGGTTTCAGAAAAGATACGGTCTTAGCCACACACCTCGTCAAATCCCTGTCACCAAGACAAAAAGGCACCAACAACTCTCTACCAAGCCTCCAAAGGGGGACGGGGGACACATTGAGAGAGGAGAGCCTTTAAACTCTAGGTGACAGCATCGGAGGCGAGCTGTTCTATAATATTTCTGTGACGTTTGGTCAAGTCTAGGAGTAGGGTGAAGTTACCCTTACTTACCCTGCACACACAAACTATATCACTCATGTTAAGAGTCTCTCTCTTTCACACAGGAGTCAGAACTGTTCAAGTTCGTGTTCAAAAAGCATGGAGAGAGAGTCAAAATGACACTGCCTCATGTCCCTTCATGTGACACATTTTGACACCGTCTACATCCCTGTCTGTAGAGTGGACTAGATCCTCCAAACCCACACATCATGCGTCTGTCTCAAATGGAACCCTATTCCCTTTAAAGTGTACTCTGGTCCAAAGTAGTGCTCTATATAGGGAATAGGGTAGGGTACAATATGGGAAGAACCCCACATCACCCTGCCAGATGCACAATATCTCATAATGCATAGTACCATTAGAATGGCTGTAATTTCTCACACTGCACTCTGAAACCTTTCAAATACTAAAGAAAGAACACAGGCAACACAGGCCTGGCTAACACCCTCTGAATATTAATGCAGTACTGACTAGTATTTATGCAGTACAGATTATGTTTTGAGGGAGTGGGAGGGGGTACGCAGGAATGATGACATCATGGTTAAAAATAGTTGTGTGCCGTCATGCCCTGCAAGTCTCGTGAGGTACGGCAGAGTGCTCTCTCCTGACCTGGATAAAGGCTCCTGTCTGCCAGTCACCAGAGATCCATCTCTCCTGACCTGGATAAAGGCTCCTGTCTGCCAGTCACCAGAGATCCATCTCTCCTGACCTGGATAAAGGCTCCTGTCTGCCAGTCACCAGAGATCCATCTCTCCTGACCTGGATAAAGGCTCCTGTCTGCCAGTCACCAGAGATCCATCTCTCCTGACCTGGATAAAGGCTCCTGTCTGCCAGTCACCAGAGATCCATCTCTCCTGACCTGGATAAAGGCTCCTGTCTGCCAGTCACCAGAGATCCATCTCTCCTGACCTGGATAAAGGCTCCTGTCTGCCAGTCACCAGAGATCCATCTCTCCTGACCTGGATAAAGGCTCCTGTCTGCCAGTCACCAGAGATCCATCTCTCCTGACCTGGATAAAGGCTCCTGTCTGCCAGTCACCAGAGATCCATCTCTCCTGACCTGGATAAAGGCTCCTGTCTGCCAGTCACCAGAGATCCATCTCTCCTGACCTGGATAAAGGCTCCTGTCTGCCAGTCACCAGAGATCCATCTCTCCTGACCTGGATAAAGGCTCCTGTCTGCCAGTCACCAGAGATCCATCTCTCCTGACCTGGATAAAGGCTCCTGTCTGCCAGTCACCAGAGATCCATCTCTCCTGACCTGGATAAAGGCTCCTGTCTGCCAGTCACCAGAGATCCATCTCTTCTGACCTGGATAAAGGCTCCTGTCTGCCAGTCACCAGAGATCCATCTCTCCTGACCTGGATAAAGGCTCCTGTCTGCCAGTCACCAGAGATCCATCTCTCCTGACCTGGATAAAGGCTCCTGTCTGCCAGTCACCAGAGATCCATCTCTCTTGACCTGGATAAAGGCTCCTGTCTGCCAGTCACCAGAGATCCATCTCTCCTGACCTGGATAAAGGCTCCTGTCTGCCAGTCACCAGAGATCCATCTCTCCTGACCTGGATAAAGGCTCCTGTCTGCCAGTCACCAGAGATCCATCTCTCCTGACCTGGATAAAGGCTCCTGTCTGCCAGTCACCAGAGATTCATCTCTCCTGACCTGGATAAAGGCTCCACTGACTAGCATTGTCATGCCCTCTAGTCAGGTAACATACTGATCTGGGACCAGGCTAAGTTGTGTGGAAATAGGCTTGTGTGACCAGAGGACTGTCCAATCAAACTCTAAGTGGTGACGTGACAACAGTTACCCCCGTGGCGATGCCGTAACGCATCACGACTGAAAACTTGGGGCTGCTGATTTCGGGGGCAGAGTTATGAGTTGGTTGACTGCATAATGTTAACCGTAATTATTTTTCTCTAAATCGTATGATAATGATATGGTTGAGGTTAACTCTGCATGTAGTAATTGTCTTGCTTTCCTGCGCCTGTTTTGATTAAGTTAGCAGATTTTGACAGCGGTACGCCGGCATCAATGTGCGGTGGGGCCCACAGTGGCAGAGGGGTTACGTCGTATCATTATCTTCCCCACTAATGTTACAATTAAATCTCCCTGCTCTTAATAACAGGAGCAACATGATGACATTGACCTTTGTTTCAGGAATTAAACTCTGCCATTAAGATCTTGCTCTATAATTCAAAACCACAGCACTGAACCCCTTTACCCTCTCCTTCACCCTTTCTTCCCTCTCTCTCTCTCTTCTCCTCCTTCTATCTCTCCCTCTCTCTCTCCATCTCTCCTCCCTCTCACCTCTCTCCCCCCCTCTCTCTCTCTCTCTCTCTCTCTCTCTCCTCCCCCCGCTCTCTCTCTCCTCCCTCCTCTCGCTCCCTCTCTCTCCCCCACTCTCTCCTCTCTCTTTCTCCCTCTCTCTCCTCTCTCTTTCTCCTCCATCTCTCTCCCTCTCCTCCCTCTCTCTCCTCTCTCTTTCTCCTCCATCTCTCTCCCTCTCCTCCCTCTCACTCTCTCTCTCCTCCCCATCTCTCTCTCTCTCCTCCCCCTCTCTCTCTCTCTCTCCTCCCCCCCTCTCTCTCTCTCTCCTCCCCCTCTCTCTCCTCTCTCTCTCTCCTCCATCTCTCTCTCTCTCTCCTCCCCCTCTCTCTCTCTCTCCTCCCTCTCTCTCTCCCTCTCTCTCTCCCTCTCTCCTCCCTCTCTCCCTCGCTCTCCTCCCTCTCTCTCTCTTCCCTTTCTCCCTCGCTCTCCTCCCTCGCTCTCCCTCTCTCCTCCCCCTCTCCCTTGCTCTCCTCCCTCTCTCCCTCGCTCTCTCCCTCGCTCTCCTCTCTCACTCGCTCCCTCTCGCTCTCTCCCCCTCTCTCGCTCTCTCCTCCCTCTCTCGCTCTCTCCTCCCTCTCTCGCTCTCTCTCTCCTCCGCTCTCCTCCATTCCTCTCTCCCTCTCACTCCCTCTCCCTCTCTCGCTCGCTCTCCTCCCCCCTCTCTCTCTCTCTCCTCCCCCTCTCTCTCTCTCTCTCTCTCCTCCATCTCTCTCTCTCTCTCTCTCCTCCCTCTCTCTCTCCCTCTCTCTCTCCCTCTCTCCTCCCTCTCTCCCTCGCTCTCCTCCCTCTCTCTCTCTTCCCTTTCTCCCTCGCTCTCCTCCCTTGCTCTCCTCCCTCTCTCCCTCGCTCTCTCCCTCGCTCTCCTCTCTCACTCGCTCCCTCTCGCTCTCTCCCCCTCTCTCGCTCTCTCCTCCCTCTCTCGCTCTCTCCTCCCTCTCTCGCTCTCTCCTCCCTCTCTCGCTCTCTCTCTCCTCCGCTCTCCTCCATTCCTCTCTCCCTCTCACTCCCTCTCTCCTCCCCCTCTCTCTCTCTCTCCTCCCCCTCTCTCTCTCTCTCTCTCTCCTCCCCCTCTCTCTCTCTCTCCTCCCTCTCTCTCTCTCCTCTCTCCTCCTCTCTCTCTCTCCTCCCTCTCTCCTCCCTCTCTCCCTCGCTCTCCTCCCTCTCTCTCTCTTCCCTTTCTCCCTCGCTCTCCTCCCTCGCTCTCCCTCTCTCCTCCCCCTCTCCCTTGCTCTCCTCCCCTCTCTCCCTCGTCTCTCCCTCGCTCTCCTCCTCCCTCTCCTCTCGCTCTCTCCTCCCTCTCGCTCTCTCTCCCCCCTCTCCTCGCTCTCTCCTCTCTCTCTCTCTCTCTCTCTCCTCTCTCTCCTCCTCTCTCTCTCTCTCTCTCTCTCTCTCTCTCTCTCTCTCTCTCTCTCTCTCTCTCTCTCTCTCTCTCTCTCTCTCTCTCTCTCTCTCTCTCTCTCTCTCTCTCTCTCTCTCTCTCTCTCTCTCTCTCTCTCTCTCTCTCTCTCTCTCTCTCTCTCTCTCTCTCTCTCTCTCTCTCTCTCTCTCTCTCTCTCTCTCTCTCTCTCTCTCTCTCTCTCGCTTGCTCTCCTCCCTCTCTCTCTCTCTCCTCCCTTGCTCTCCTTCCCCTTGCTCTTCTCTCTCCTCCCTTGCTCTCCTCCCCCTCTCTCTCTCTCTCGCTCTCCTTCCTCTCTTGCTCTCCTCCCTCTCTTGCTCTCCTCCCTCTCTTTCAAATGTATGAGCCCCTTCTCCCTCTCTTTCTCCCATTTCTTCCCCTTCTCTACCCTCTCCCATATGTAGAAGGTACACACCATCATGCTGTGATGAAAGAGGGAGAAATGTAGCCTACCGGAACGTGAGCTTTAGACATTACCTACAACTGTATCATCACACATTTGAAGTCCTTTACTGCACTTGACAAGCCGGCGTGAGAAACGTAATGCGGCCACAATGTGAAGCGATGGTTTATTTCACATGCCATTTCCTTCGGGTGTGGTAATGAGAAACAACATTAACATTTTGCTGACACGTGTTTCCTCCCTTCACTCTCTTGCTGCGCTGGGGAGGGTGGGCGTGAGGGGGGGGGATACCAGCACAGAACCAGGGTACTGTGCCCTTAGTAAACCATTAGCCACACAATGACCCCTGACAGCGTAATGGCCAGAGACTATCAGCCGGGGCCAGGCGGATCCGTAATGGCCATCCATTAAGTGTGGTGGCAGCTCTGTGACACTAGGCAGGAGCTGCATCTAGAATGGACCCTTTGAGGGAGGGGGATCCCCGCCCATTCTGCACCCCTATAAAAAATGTATGAAACTAGCAGATCTATGAAATGCTAATTGGATCCCTTGTGATTGCTTTGGAAATTTCACCATGCAGCTTCTTCACACGATTCCACCAAAATGCAGCGTGGGTAATATCAATCGAAGCTACTCCGGCTCTTGGAAAACAGGTGAAGATGCTTGGATGTGAAGGAAAATAATGACGAGAGGCACTGTGTCTCCTGTATGGAAGAGACATCCTAAAGGGGAGAATGGAACGGCGAGCACCATTGAAAGGGATGCAGCCGGGCGGCAATAATGGCCGCCGCTGCTGCAACAGAATATGAATTGGGAATGGTCTGAGAGAGGGCCGCACTAGAATGGTACACACGGATATTATTGACGTCACTCTGTATTCCATTTGAATTGTTTTCCACACAAAAGAGGAGAAAAATCAATTACCTCCTCCAGCTCGCTGTTTGGTTTAATTACCAGGACAGACAGGGGCGTAAATCAGCGAGGCGCTCCAAGAGCCCCCAACGCTGGCTTTCTGACAAACAGTGTTGACGTTAATTGGCTCCAAATGAACTAATAAATGGAGTGAAAAATGTATCAAAGGCTGGGCGGTTCGTAGAAGAGGAAGGGATGAGAGGGAAGCCGAGCTCCAGAGACCTTCATCGGTCTCTCTATGTGATCTGTGGAAGTAGAGAGCAGAATGTGAGCAACAGAGGTTCCCCGATAAGACCATATTTGTCATGGCAACAAAACAACGATCCATTAATGCATTCATCGAGCCATTAGGAGGACCAGTGCTGGCCCCTTGCCAAACAACTTTCAAGTCAAAATACAATGATGTTTCATTAGATGGTGATCATGTATTGAAAATCTGTTCTTGAAGAAACAAATGAACATTTGTCATTTTAACCACCTCTCTAGGCAGTCCACAGTATGTTCCATAAGCTTCATCTCTCGTTTAATGCCAGGTTTTCTGGCATTTGCACATTTCCAGTTCCACTCTCTCATGTCTCCTCACTAGGTGCTTGGGGGGAGTGAGGCTTTTGAACAGGAACAGCATAGTAGGGTAAATCCGCTTCGCATGCAGATTGAATCCCAATGGGTAGCCTTTAACCATCTAGTCCCAAGGTTAGGGCTCAGGAGCTGTGAAACAAAGGACCTCCCCACTCCGAATTGACACCCCCAGCCCCTTGGATTACTGTTGATGGGGCAAACATTATTCCAGGGAATGATGGCTGTAGTTTGACAACCATTGATCTTCGACGACACACTGCACTGAGGAGCTAAAATGGGTGGTGTTGGTGGTGGGCAGATCGTTAACGCAAACGTTCAGTTCAGTCGTCCTTGAGCAGATAGCCAGAGACAATGGGGGGGGGAGTGGTCGGCATCGCAGTGTCGCCTCCTAAACCACTGTGTAATGATCCTGTCCGTTCTCATCTAGCCTCCACTCGACTGAGCCCACAACCGCTCCACTACAGACACTCGCTCTCCCCCTCCCTCCACCCGACCTCCTCTCCTCGTTCACCTCAAATGCCACTCCACTGAGCTGGGGGTACGACCAGAGTTGGCTTGGTGCCTCCTGCCTACAGACACTCGCTCTCCCCCTCCCTCCACCCGACCTCCTCTCCTCGTTCACCTCAAATGCCACTCCACTGAGCTGGGGGTACGACCAGAGTCAGCTTGGTGCCTCCTGCCTACAGACACTCCTCCTCCCTCCACCCGACCTCCTCTCCTCGTTCACCTCCGATGCCAGTCCACTGAGCTGGGGGTACGACCAGAGTCGGCTTGGTGCCTCCTGCCTACAGACACTCGCTCTCCCTCCACCCGACCTCCTCTCCTCATTCACCTCAGATGCCAATCCACTGAGCTGGGGGTACAACCAGAGTCGGCTTGGTGCCTCCTGCCTACAGACACTCCTCCTCCCTCCACCCGACCTCCACCCGACCTCCTCTCCTCGTTCGCCTCAGATGCCAGTCCACTGAGCTGGGGGTACGACCAGAGTCGGCTTGGTGCCTCCTGCCTACAGACACTCCTCCTCCCTCCACCAGACCTCCTCTCCTCGTTCACCTCCGATGCCAGTCCACTGAGCTGGGAGTACGACCAGAGTCGGCGTGGTGCCTCCTGCCTACAGACACTCCTCCTCCCTCCACCCGACTTCCACCCGACCTCCTCTCCTCGTTCACCTCAAATGCCACTCCACTGAGCTGGGGTTACGACCAGAGTCAGCTTGGTGCCTCCTGCCTACAGACACTCCTCCTCCCTCCACCCGACCTCCTCTCCTCGTTCACCTCCGATGCCACTCCACTGAGCTGGGGGTACGACCAGAGTCGGCTTGGTGCCTCCTGCCTACAGACACTCCTCCTCCCTCCACCCGACCTCCTCTCCTCGTTCACCTCCGATGCCAGTCCACTGAGCTGGGGGTACGACCATAGTCGGCTTGGTGCCGCCTGCCTACAGACACTCCTCCTCCCTCCACCCGACCTCCTCTCCTCGTTCACCTCCGATGCCAGTCCACTGAGCTGGGGGTACGACCAGAGTCAGCTTGGTGCCTCCTGCCTACAGACACTCCTCCTCCCTCCACCCGACCTCCTCTCCTCGTTCACCTCCGATGCCAGTCCACTGAGCTGGGGGTACGACCATAGTCGGCTTGGTGCCTCCTGCCTACAGACACTCCCACTCCCTCCACCCGACCTCCTCTCCTCGTTCCCCTCCGATACCACTCCACTGAGCCGACCAGAGTCGGCTTGGTGCCTCCTGCCTACAGACACTCGCTCTCCCCCTCCCTCCACCCGACCTCCTCTCCTCGTTCACCTCCGATGCCAGTCCACTGAGCTGGGGGTACGACCAGAGTCAGCTTGGTGCCTCCTGCCTACAGACACTCGCTCTCCCTCCACCCGACCTCCTCTCCTCGTTCACCTTAGATGCCAGTCCACTGAGCTGGGGGTACGACCAGAGTCGGCTTGGTGCCTCCTGCCTACAGACACTCCTCCCTCCACCCGACCTCCACCCGACCTCCTCTCCTCGTTCGCCTCAGATGCCAGTCCACTGAGCTGGGGGTACGACCAGAGTCGGCTTGGTGCCTCCTGCCTACAGACACTCCTCCTCCCTCCACCCGACCTCCTCTCCTCGTTCACCTTCGATGCCAGTCCACTGAGCTGGGGGTACGACCAGAGTCGGCTTGGTGCCTCCTGCCTACAGACACTCGCTCTCCCTCCACCTGACCTCCTCTCCTCGTTCACCTCCGATGCCAGTCCACTGAGCTGGGGGTACGACCAGAGTCGGCTTGGTGCCTCCTGCCTACAGACACTTGCTCTCCCTCCACCCGACCTCCTCTCCTCGTTCACCTCAGATGCCAGTCCACTGAGCTGGGGGTACGACCAGAGTCAGCTTGGTGCCTCCTGCCTACAGACACTCGCTCTCCCTCCACCCGACCTCCTCTCCTCGTTCACCTCCGATGCCAGTCCACTGAGCTGGGGGTACGACCAGAGTCGGCTTGGTGCTCCTGCCTACAGACACTTGCTCTCCCTCCACCCGACCTCCTCTCCTCGTTCACCTCAGATGCCAGTCCACTGAGCTGGGGGTACGACCAGAGTCAGCTTGGTGCCTCCTGCCTACAGACACTCGCTCTCCCTCCACCCGACCTCCTCTCCTCGTTCACCTCCGATGCCAGTCCACTGAGCTGGGGGTACGACCAGAGTCGGCTTGGTGCCTCCTGCCTACAGACACTCCTCCTCCCTCCACCCGACCTCCTCTCCTCGTTCACCTCAGATGCCAGTCCACTGAGCTGGGGGTACGACCAGAGTCGGCTTGGTGCCTCCTGCCTACAGACACTCGCTCTCCCTCCACCTGACCTCCTCTCCTCGTTCACCTCCGATGCCAGTCCACTGAGCTGGGGTTACGACCAGAGTCGGCTTGGTGCCTCCTGCCTACAGACACTTGCTCTCCCTCCACCCGACCTCCTCTCCTCGTTCACCTCAGATGCCAGTCCACTGAGCTGGGGGTACGACCAGAGTCAGCTTGGTGCCTCCTGCCTACAGACACTCGCTCTCCCTCCACCCGACCTCCTCTCCTCGTTCACCTCCGATGCCAGTCCACTGAGCTGGGGGTACGACCAGAGTCGGCTTGGTGCCTCCTGCCTACAGACACTCCTCCTCCCTCCACCCGACCTCCTCTCCTCGTTCACCTCAGATGCCAGTCCACTGAGCTGGGGGTACGACCAGAGTCGGCTTGGTGCCTCCTGCCTACAGACGTGGTGTTGGACTGATCCGTGTCCAGTTTAATGTGCAGACATGCTGATGGATTATGAAACGTATGTCTGCCTGGCAGGGCCGAGTATTGACATGGACGTTGACGTCGTCGGTATTAAAGGTGTGCTTCTGGAACTAGGACATCAGACGCTGTAGTGACAAGGCTCGGTCATCTGTAGTGATTACATGCTCCCACTACAGTGGTGATCAGGGAAGAGCTGTGTGTACATTCCCTCCAGTTGCACAGACATGTACATATTCGGTCTGACTAAGGGCCAGATTTACCATTGACATCCATGTATGATTTTTGTGAAGCTACGCATGCAAATCCCAAGTTGGGATTCAGCCTTTATAGTGCAAGCGTATGGTACCATGATGAAAGCCTATTGCTAATGAATGATACTATGCTAACAGTCCGAGAGGAGGAATCAATGGTAGCCTTGCTAAATAAACAGACAATATTAGTCATGCATTATACTGGGCAAGAAGCATTCAATGAGGACATGGATCACAATAGTCTAACCACGCTACCATTACCCTTTTCTCACTGTGGCCCCCATTCAAAATACAACACAACTCTTGGGTGGCAGAGCAATTTATCTGGCTCCGGTGCATTTTACTATTTGAATTGATGAATGCTTTTGATAGGTCGAGAGATCGATCGTCTCCCGGGAAACAACCAAGGAGATGGTCAACAAAGTATCAACTTACTGTCACGCATTAGAGAAGGAGAATGTTTGGACGACGAGACAAAAAAATCTTGATCAGAAGCTGGCATGAGAACTACTAATCAGTGACACTTCTAATCAGTGAAGCTGTATTCTCTTGTTCATATGAAAGACACCAAGTCATTATGATTCCATCCCAAATGGAACACTATTCCCTATACAGTGCACTACCTTTGACCAGAGCCCTATGAGCCCTATGGGTCCAGGTAAAAAGTAGTGCACTATATAGAAAAGGGTGCAATTTGGGACGCAGCTAAATAACTGCTGGGAGAAAATAATGTTTCTCTCACCCGTAGGTTGACCTTCTGTTTTCATCTCCATCACACACCTTTTCTAACCAGAGCCATTTCCCCAATGGCAGGGTGCTTCAGCCTCTGTGGTAGTCATGGTGCTGGTAGGCTTTAGGGCCCTGGGAGAGTAGTCATGGTGTTGGTGGGCTTTAGGGCCCTGGGGGAGTAGTCATGGTGTTGGTGGGCTTTAGGGCTCTGGGAGAGTAGTCATGGTGTTGGTGGGCTTTAGGGCCCTGGGAGAGTAGTCATGGTGTTGGTGGACTTTAGGGCCCTGGGGGAGTAGTCATGGTGCTGGTAGGCTTTAGGGCTCTGGGAGAGTAGTCATGGTGTTGGTGGGCTTTAGGGCCCTGGGAGAGTAGTCATGGTGCTGGTAGGCTTTAGGGCCCTGGGGGAGTAGTCATGGTGTTGGTGGGCTTTAGGGCCCTGGGAGAGTAGTCATGGTGTTGGTGGGCTTTAGGGCCCTGGGAGAGTAGTCATGGTGTTGGTGGACTTTAGGGCCCTGGGAGAGTAGTCATGGTGTTGATGGGCTTTAGGGCCCTGGGGGAGTAGTCATGGTGTTGGTGGGCTTTAGGGCTCTGGGAGAGTAGTCATGGTGTTGGTGGGCTTTAGGGCCCTGGGAGAGTAGTCATGGTGTTGGTGGACTTTAGGGCCCTGGGAGAGTAGTCATGGTGCTGGTGGGCTTTAGGGCCCTGGGGGAGTAGTCATGGTGTTGGTGGGCTTTAGGGCTCTGGGAGAGTAGTCATGGTGTTGGTGGGCTTTAGGGCTCTGGGAGAGTAGTCATGGTATTGGTGGGCTTTAGGGCCCTGGGGGAGTAGTCATGGTGTTGGTGGGCTTTAGGGCCCTGGGAGAGTAGTCATGGTGTTGGTGGGCTTTAGGGCCCTGGGAGAGTAGTCATGGTGTTGGTGGGCTTTAGGGCCCTGGGGGAGTAGTCATGGTGCTGGTGGGCTTTAGGGCTCTGGGGGAGTAGTCATGGTGTTGGTGGGCTTTAGGGCCCTGGGAGAGTAGTCATGGTGCTGGTGGGCTTTAGGGCTCTGGGAGAGTAGTCATGGTGTTGGTGGGCTTTAGGGCCCTGGGGGAGTAGTCATGGTGTTGGTGGGCTTTAGGGCCCTGGGGGAGTAGTCATGGTGTTGGTGGGCTTTAGGGCCCTGGGAGAGTAGTCATGGTGTTGATGGGCTTTAGGGCCCTGGGGGAGTAGTCATGGTGTTGGTGGGCTTTAGGGCTCTGGGGGAGTAGTCATGGTGTTGGTGGGCTTTAGGGCCCTGGGAGAGTAGTCATGGTGTTGGTGGGCTTTAGGGCCCTGGGGGAGTAGTCATGGTGTTGGTGGACTTTAGGGCTCTGGGGGAGCAGTGCTCAGAGATTAGTGCTTTTTGAGGTTGGTTCGTTCCCTGTTCGATTTAAAAAAAAACATCTCACGGTTTTCGATTTGATAATAAATAAATAAAATATGAAATGCATTGTGGGTAGAATGCTGTAACAACACAGAATAAAACAAATAATAAAAGTCCCATGATGGTAGCGACTGTCTTCTTCTGTGATGTATATAAAGTGTAATATTGGGATGAAATCTCAAAATTGATTTAGCCTACTGCAGTAAAAGGTTCAACAGACAAATATCAGACATTTCTATGGTGGAGAAACATCCTGGGGGACTGTCTGCACTTTATAGGGTGTGACTCAATAGAGACATCCTTGTCTATACAGCTTCCAGCTGTCTGACCCTGGATACTATAACCTGCAGGTACACCATACAGTACTGTTCATTATTATAGTCTGGTAGGGATGCTGTAACCCTGGTTACTATAACCTGCAGGTACACCATACAGTACTGTTCATTATTATAGTCTAGTAGGGATGCTGTAACCCTGGTTACTATAACCTGCAGGTAAACCATACAGTACTGTTCATTATTATAGTCTGGTAGGGATGCTGTAACCCTGGTTACTATAACCTGCAGGTACACCATACAGTATTGTTCATTATTATAGTCTGGTAAGGATGCTGTAACCCTGGTTACTATAACCTGCAGGTACACCATACAGTACTGCTCATTATTATAGTCTAGTAGGGATGCTGTAACCCTGGTTACTATAACCTGCAGGTACACCATACAGTACTGTTCATTATTATAGTCTGGTAGGGATGCTGTAACCCTGGTTACTATAACCTGCAGGTACACCATACAGTATTGTTCATTATTATAGTCTGGTATGGATGCTGTAACCCTGGTTACTATAACCTGCAGGTACACCATACAGTATTGTTCATTATTATCATCTGGTAGGGATGCTGTAACCCTGGTTACTATAACCTGCAGGTACACCATACAGTACTGTTCATTATTATAGTCTGGTAGGGATGCTGTAACCCTGGTTACTATAACCTGCAGGTACACCATACAGTATTGTTCATTATTATAGTCTGGTATGGATGCTGTAACCCTGGTTACTATAACCTGCAGGTACACCATACAGTATTGTTCATTATTATCATCTGGTAGGGATGCTGTAACCCTGGTTACTATAACCTGCAGGTACAATAACCTGCAGGTACACCATACAGTACTGTTCATTATTATAGTCTGGTAGGGATGCTGTAACACTGGTTACTATAACCTGCAGGTACACCATACAGTACTGTTCATTATTATAGTCTAGTAGGGATGCTGTAACCCTGGTTACTATAACCTGCAGGTACACCATACAGTACTGTTCATTATTATAGTCTGGTAGAGATGCTGTAACCCTGGTTACTATAACCTGCAGGTACACCATACAGTACTGTTCATTATTATAGTCTGGTAGAGATGCTGTAACCCTGGTTACTATAACCTGCAGGTACACCATACAGTACTGTTCATTATTATAGTCTGGTAGAGATGCTGTAACCCTGGTTACTATAACCTGCAGGTACACCATACAGTACTGTTCATTATTATAGTCTAGTAGGGATGCTGTAACCCTGGTTACTATAACCTTCCAGAGGCAGTTTGGAACTCAGTAGTGAGTGTTGTATCAGAGGACAGATGATTTTTATGCACTACGCGCTTCAGCACTCAGCGGTCCCGTTCTGTGAGCTTGTGTGACCCACCACTTTGTGGTTGAGCCATTGTTGCTCCTAGACGTTTCCACTTCACAATAACAGCACTTACAGTTGACCGGGGGCAGCTCTAGCACAGGAGAAATTTGACGAACTAACTAGTTGGAAAGATGGCATCCTATGACGATACCATGTTGAGTCACTGAACTCTTCAGTAAGGCCATTCTACTGCCAATGTTTGTCTATGGAGATTGCACAGCTGTGTACTTGATTTTATAAACCTGTCAGCAACGGGTGTGGCTGAAATAGCCGAACCTACAAATTTGAAGGGGTGTCCACATACTTTTGTATATATAGTTTACACCATACAGTACTGTTCATTATAATCTTGTACTAAAACTGTGCAGGAGCATTTCTGCTAGAAAATAAACTCAACGTTCCCAGAGTTCATATATAAATATAGGTCTGAGCAGTGCAGTGCAGTAACTAACAGTTGGTATCAGTGGTCTTTCTGATGAACCGTGACTAAGGTACTAAAGCACGTCTGCTAAATAAGTCAAATATAAATGTAGGTCAGCCTGTTCACACACCGTCTTTACAGGTCTGAGAACCAAACCATCTATTTCTGAATAGCTCATCTTTCTTTTGACCAAGTTGTTAATGCATTTATTCAGGTGTGGTACCTCCAGGGTACAACAGGGGCAACAATTCAACGCACAGTTGAGACCTGTGAAATAGACCAATTGATTTTGCTTAGCACTCTAGCACCCTGCTATTTCTTAGCCGCCCGTGAGAAGAACCTCCTGACTCGAGATGAGATTTACAAAAACTAGATGCCCAGGAAGATAGAATGAGAATGAACCTCGTAGGTAAACACAGTTCAATTAATCAGCATGGGGGGGTAGTGCTGGTAGGTAATACATTTTAAAGACATTCCAGCCTACTATTTCACCCCACCTTATTGCGATGATTGCAATTTATAGCCGATTAACGCCACTGAGCAATCCTGAATTCAAGGTCAGAGCTGCCGAGGAGAGGTGACGGGAATGAGAATGACATATCGGAGGGGGGTTGGGAGAGATGGAGAGAGAAAGGGAGAGATGGAGAGAGAAAGGGAGAGATGGAGAGATGGAGAGAGAAAGGGAGAGACGGAGAGAGAAAGGGAGAGACAGAGGGAGAGATGGAGAGAGAAAGGGAGAGCCGGAGAGAGAAAGGGAGAGAGAAAGGGAGAGATGGAGAGAGAAAGGGAGAGATGGAGAGAGAAAGGGAGAGATGGAGAGAGAAAGGGAGAGATGGAGAGAGAAAGGGAGAGATGGAGAGAGAAAGGGAGAGATGGAGAGAGAAAGGGAGAGATGGAGAGAGAAAGGGAGAGATTGAGAGAGAAAGGGAGAGCCAGAGGGAGAGATGGAGAGAGAAAGGGAGAGACAGAGGGAGAGATGGAGAGAGAAAGGGAGAGACAGAGGGAGAGATGGAGAGAGAAAGGGAGAGACAGAGGGAGAGATGGAGAGAGAAAGGGAGAGATGGAGAAAGAAAGGGAGAGAGAAAGGGAGAGATGGAGAGAGAAAGGGAGAGAGAAAGGGAGAGCCAGAAGGAGAGATGGAGAGAGAAAGGGAGAGCCAGAGGGAGAGATGGAGAGAGAAAGGGAGAGATGGAGAGAGAAAGGGAGAGATGGAGAGAGAGATGGAGAGAGAAAGGGAGAGCCAGAAGGAGAGATGGAGAGAGAAAGGGAGAGCCAGAGGGAGAGATGGAGAGAGAAAGGGAGAGATGGAGGGAGAGAGAGATGGAGAGAGAAAGGGAGAGAGAAAGGGAGAGAGAAAGGGAGAGAGAAAGGGAGAGAGAGATGGAGAGAGAAAGGGAGAGATGGAGAGAGAAAGGGAGAGATGGAGAGAGAAAGGGAGAGATGGAGAGAGAAAGGGAGAGATGGAGAGAGAAAGGGAGAGATGGAGAGAGAAAGGGAGAGATGGAGAGAGAAAGGGAGAGATGGAGAGAGAAAGGGAGAGATGGAGAGAGAAAGGGAGAGATTGAGAGAGAAAGGGAGAGCCAGAGGGAGAGATGGAGAGAGAAAGGGAGAGACAGAGGGAGAGATGGAGAGAGAAAGGGAGAGATGGAGAGAGAAAGGGAGAGATGGAGAGAGAGATGGAGAGAGAAAGGGAGAGACAGAGGGAGAGATGGAGAGAGAAAGGGAGAGCCAGAGGGAGAGATGGAGAGATGAGAGAGAAAGGGAGAGATGGAGAGAGAGATGGAGAGAGAAAGGGAGAGATGGAGAGAGAGATGGAGAGAGAAAGGGAGAGATGGAGAGAGAGATGGAGAGAGAAAGGGAGAGATGGAGAGAGAGATGGAGAGAGAAAGGGAGAGCCAGAGGGAGAGATGGAGAGAGAAAGGGAGAGATGGAGAGAGAAAGGGAGAGATGGAGAGAGAGATGGAGAGAGAAAGGGAGAGACAGAGGGAGAGATGGAGAGAGAAAGGGAGAGCCAGAGGGAGAGATGGAGAGAGAAAGAGAGAGAAAGGGAGAGCCAGAGGGAGAGATGGAGAGAGAAAGGGAGAGATGGAGAGAGAAAGGGAGAGACGGAGGGAGAGATGGAGAGAGAAAGGGAGAGATGGAGAGAGAAAGGGAGAGATGGAGAGAGAAAGGGAGAGATGGAGAGAGAGATGGAGAGAGAAAGGGAGAGACGGAGGGAGAGATGGAGAGAGAAAGGGAGAGATGGAGAGAGAGATGGAGAGAGAAAGGGAGAGATGGAGAGAGAAAGGGAGAGATGGAGAGAGAGATGGAGAGAGAAAGGGAGAGACAGATGGAGAGATGGAGAGAGAAAGGGAGAGCCAGAGGGAGAGATGGAGAGAGAAAGAGAGAGAAAGGGAGAGCCAGAGGGAGAGATGGAGAGAGAAAGAGAGAGAAAGGGAGAGATGGAGAGAGAAAGGGAGAGAAAGGGAGAGCCAGAGGGCGAGATGGAGAGAGAAAGGGAGAGATGGAGAGAGAAAGGGAGAGATGGAGAGAGAGATGGAGAGAGAAAGGGAGAGCCAGAGGGAGAGATGGAGAGAGAAAGGGAGAGATGGAGAGAGAAAGGGAGAGATGGAGAGAGAAAGGGAGAGATGGAGAGAGAAAGGGAGAGATGGAGAGAGAAAGGGAGAGCCAGAGGGAGAGACTATTAGTGTGTGAAGTGTTGAGCAAAAGAAGATGAGATGATACAGTGAGAGACGGTGAGAGAGAGACAGAAGGACCAGACTAAGCAGCAAGAGAACATGAACAAATTGAGAGAGAGAGAGAGAGAGAGAGAGACACACACAGTGAGAGTGAGAAGGAGATAGCCGTGGTCTCTCCTCCTCCAGTCTGCTGCCCACTCTCCTGGGTAATCTGTGATGAGTGAACATATGCAGGCTAAACATACAAATATCCCCAGACCCCTGGTCTGTCCAGCACACTCCTCCTGCAATCTGTTGACTTTCACTACCATCTCTCACAACTGGTCCCATGCAAAAAGATGGGAGCCCATTTCTGCATGACCAATGTGAGTCCCGAATGGCACCCCACTCCCTACATAGGGCACTACTTTTGACCAGAGGTCTATGGGCCCTCATCCAAAGAAGTGCACTATATGGGGAAGTACTCCATGGGTTCCGCTTCATTGGGTTTCTGCAATGAGTATTAAAATGTGACCACAGCGAAGCTTGATTTCCAGTAGGGCTGATTAGACAGAAGAGATAGGAGGACAATGAATGCAATGCATCTCACTGGAGACAGGTTTCAAACAAATACAGAATCTCTCCTTCACAACGAACAGGAAATCTCCATACATCTGCCATCGCTGGTGCATCATCTTCCATTGCTGAGTGTGTATCACATTCACAGCTACAATCACAGTGGTGGTAATGAAACCTGGAATCTTCTCCCCTTAATTGGTGAATAAAGCAAACAGTCAAGCCCATGAACAAATCCCTTCAAACACATAGAATCAACCTTTGAACTCAACATAGTGTAGTGTTCCATAGAAAGTCAATGGAGGCTTAGCTGGTTGGACTGATAGGCATGCAAATTAAGTGTCCCCCCCCCCCCCCACCCCCCACAGGATAGCGTGTGCACAGGGCTGCTGTGCCAAGGCTATAAACATGGCCGGTTTGTCCAGACAGGACAGAGATAACAGGAGACGTGACGGTTTGTCCAAACAGGACACAGAGATGTGACACAGTCCATATGTGGGAGTGAGGCTAGTAGTGAGGTTTAGGACCACGGGAAACACCTCCCTATTCCCTATAGTGCACTACTTCTACTATTCCCTATATAGGGCTCTGGTCTAAAGTAGTGCACTATATAGGGCTCTGGTCTAAAGTAGTGCACTATATAGGGCTCTGGTCTAAAGTAGTGCACTATATAGGGCTCTGGTCTAAAGTAGTGCACTATATAGGGCTCTGGTCTAATGTAGTGCACTATATAGGGAATCGGGTGCCATTTGGGACTTAGCCATTGTTTCTGGTTGCTCATCTAGTCAAGTGAGGAGGATGAGCAACCAGCAACCAGAGGAAGTCAGGAGGATGCCCATTTACTCTGACCTCTGTTGTCAAGAGGTTTCACTAAGCACCACTCTGGGTGTGTGGTGGTGCTGCCGCCGGTCCAGACAGATGGCACACGGCTCCTTCCCAGGAAACAAAGAGATATTATCCACCATGAAGACATGAAGCACGGAACGCAAACGATAAGGAGAGAAATGATAAATCTGTCATCCCCAGAAACCAATCCCTCATTTTTAATCGCTTCGCTGACAGCGGGACACTTTGGTGTGTGTGCACACGTGTGTGTGTGTGTGTGTACACTATGTGAAGTAGCTAAGTACTTCTGCATTCCGTCATCTCCACTGCTGGCAGAACAATGAGTGCCGTCCTTGTGCACGCCAGCACAGTGACCTTGCACATCTCCCCCTTCCTCACAGAGAGCAGAGGACAATCTCTTGTTGTACTCTCCTCTAAAAACACTCTCGCTTTTCGCCAAGATTCTGGGCCCTGGAAGATAAGCGGCGGTGGGATGTGTCGTTAACTGCAGACGGGAAAGGGAACAGTACTGAACGCTTCGTCTTCCCCAGACCTGGGATCAAATACTTTCTTTTAACGTTTGCTCTAGTCTACCCGGAGTGCTTCTATTCTGTCACTATTCACTTCACTATTCTACTATTCACTATTCTAGTGGTTCCATTGTGCCAGGCAAGCTCAATCAATCCAAGATAAAGTATTTAATCATATTTGAACACAGGTCTGGTTTTCCCTCCTCTCTGATGCACAGCCTCACCTGCTGGCTGCAGAATCTAAAGAAACAAATGTCTAAGACAGGATGTGACTTAGAGAACCTGAGACGCTGATCACAGCTCAGAGCGAACTCAGGATTACTAATTACAAAGCAAAGAGATACACCTTTCAGCATTTAAACAGCCTCCTCGCACAACAGTGGCACTGGAGGTGCAAATCTAAATGGACCAAATAAATCAGAGGTTGGTGAGCAGCCAAGAATGACTCATAGTAGAGTAGAGTAATATGGATATCATACACTGTTCATAAAGAAGTAGATTAGAGTAGTATGGCTATCATACACCATTTATAAAGGAGTGGAGTAGAGTAGTATGGCTATCATACACTGTTCATAAAGAAGTAGATTAGAGTAGTATGGCTATCATACACCATTTATAAAGGAGTGGAGTAGAGTAGTATGGCTATCATACACTGTTCATAAAGAAGTAGAATAGAGTAGTATGGCTATCATACACTGTTCATAAAGAAGTAGAATAGAGTAATATGGCTATCATACACTGTTCATAAAGAAGT
>NW_025745351.1:522500-626982 GCF_021184085.1 Oncorhynchus gorbuscha
GGTTTCACATTCAGTTTCATCATACAAAAAAATGTACTTTAAAAAATATATTTATAATCACTGAAAATGTGTACAGGAGGGTCAAAAATTCTGTAAAAATTCATATTTCCCTGCTACTAATACACTACATAGAAAACAGGGTTCCATTTAATTTGGGTCTCACCTTCAGACCTAGGACCGAGGGGAGAAAGAGAAGAGGATTGTTCACAAGCATGTGCAGAGTGATTTCACAGGGAGGTTCAATGTTGTAGCTTCGTTGGGTCAATATTGCACTTGGAGAGAGGCGTAAACATCAAGCCATCTGGATTTGTAAAACTGAATATAACGACATGCATTACTACCTACAAGGTGTTGTTTAACATACAAACCATCCCTATAGTGTTATTATGAAACTTTCAACTTCAAATTCACAAATACAAGAGAACCTGAGTTTCCACACAGGCAGAGGCAATTCAAGCTGACCCCTAACCCCCAGAGGCAGATACACCTCACTGCTGCCACTCGAGCACCAGGTACTTCAGCATCTCGAAGACCGGCCCTTCAGGTTTAGAGTACATTATCTAGCACCATCATCAGAAGAGAGATGGAAGAAGCCTCAGGCGCTGGGCTACGAACTGCTTACCATCCTGCGTGGCAGTCCATCGCCATTTCTTTCTGCGTGGCAGTCCATCTCCATTTCTTTCTGCGTGGCAGTCCATCGCCATTTCTTTCTGCGTGGCAGTCCATCGCCATTTCTTTCTGCGTGGCAGTCCATCTCCATTTCTTTCTGCGTGGCAGTCCATCTCCATTTCTATTAAAAATACGCTTACATTTCTCTCTCCTCTGTTTCTCTTCTCCTCCATTGTCCAACGGTCTCATGCATATTGCATGTGCTCACGTCCCTTGCTGCAATAAACAGCCTGAGCTTCCGCCAGGCACAATAATAATGTCCAGAGAGCAACATCCGAGTACATCAAACCACTGTGAAGAAATGCTCCCTGTCCATCAATGGCTGCAGGTTCATTGACATTCACCCTGGGCCAGACAATGGAGAAGGAAAACATGTTCATTTTGCCACACAGAGAGCTTGAGGAGGCAACAACAGCATGTTTAGAGAGCCAACATGTGTCAGTCAGGTACAATAACAATGCGAAACACAACCGTTGTCATATCAGTGAAACTATTCCCACTCAGCATGAGGATTTGTATTGACGGCCAGCAACGCTGTATACAATTTGTTTGGAGAGTCAATAATTTGAGTGTGGTGATAAAGGAGGTAAATGGCACCCACCGGATTTATCTCCGCATTTGCATTTAATTATATCAAATGGGAACTAAAGGTGTTGGCATTTGTCAGTATATCAAGCACCCATGATTCCACAGTCAGGTTCGCCTTTGAGTCTTTTATTTTACAACATGGACATTTCAGTTTTATAACCTGATTATAATGATAAGGAACAGCTGGTGTACAAGAAAACATGTTGATATAGTAAAATAAAAAAGACTCACAAAGGAACAGAAATGTAAACCCAAACCTCCTCGTACTAAGCATCGCTTTCCATCAATACTGCTGAAGCTGCCAAGAAGGCCAAAGCAATTCTCCCCTACGGTCCCAGTCCAGTCTCATGTAAACAGTGTGCTTAAATGGCAGGAACTATTAAACTTCACCTTCCTCGCTGTCTTTGTTCTCTGAGCATCATGGGAACTTTCTCACAAAGCCCTGACCGAAATAGGAAGGGCTACAATCGAATCTGAACGTGCAAACAGTAACGTGCCGTGCTCACAGAGGAACACAGACCTTCCACAAATCAGAGAGAGAGAGAAGAGAAAGTGTTCTCATGAGTTTGTTGATGTTTTTCTGGGTTTCAAGTTGTCCTGAAATAGCGTGAGCTTTGTGCGGCGGCGGCAGTAAGTTGCTGACAGATTCACTCCACTGTCCCTCCCACATGTTGTAATTCCACTGAGCTCTTTGAATCGCCTCCCGCTCTGATTTTCACGCAAAAGCCAAATGGTGGAAAAAGCGTGCAGAGCCTAAAGAGTCGGTTTGGTCTTAAGAGTCGACCACACTGAAACCGGAGAGGACAAAGGAAGCAAGCCAGCGATGAAGTCAAACCTTCAGAGTGGTTGGCATGGAAACAACCAATTAGAGAGACAAAGCCCCATCATCACTTTGTCCGTCTCCAGAATGTGTACGAACATCAGTGAGGAGAAAGACGACAGGCAGGGGGACGAGAGATGGCTCCTTCCTGGCGCCGAACCACCACCTTTGGGTAGAACTTGTACTGTTCACCCATGTCAGTCACCTCACAATGAGTCCGAAACTAGAATGGAATTGAAAACAATCATGTTGAAATAATAAAACAACAATACATTTACCTTATTGTGTTGTAGAGGAATATTTCTGCTATAAACAGAACTACCCTTCTGACATCACAGTGGAGCTGTTGACATTCAGTGGACTGTTGGTGTTGATCCAGAAAAGAGGTTGTTCCATAAACTACAGACAAAGCTGACCTACTTCAGACTGCATAAAACCCAAGAGGTGCTCCTGCATCGCCTGCCAAAATAACCCACTGCAACATGACCCATATGCAAAAAAAATAAAAAGAGACAGAACGATGAACAATGCAGGTTGAATTACTTTGCACTGAAGAGGCCGGGCAAGTTCCACAGCTATCCTTGACAGGAAGCAGGAAGCCACATAAACCAACAAGCGACGACAGACTAGCAGGCATGATGAATGGATATCCATATGCCACAGCCCAGAGACTCTTCACAAGCTGCCTATAGGAACTTTAAACAGAATTCCTGGGAACACCGTTGGCATAGCTATATCGGATGCCGGAGCTGACCGTTTCAATGCCATCAAGTAGGAAGAGGAGAACAATGCCCCTCGATGGATCCCGGCAACGAGGTTGGAGGACAAATAGCACTCTACAGTCAGAGGCTACTCAAAAAAGGTAAAAAACATATTGGCTGATGTCTTAGCTCTGGCTCCTACAACTGGAGTCTTTGTCCAACCACTTTCCCATTTCCAACAGACCCTGGAAGCAGGGAGTCCAAGGCTTGGATGTCCAACGATCAATGGGAATTCCAACCGGTTCATTCGATGTCAGGCCTAGCAGTCACAGGTTGTCGTTGCAATTGTTCGTTTGGATTAGAGGCACCGAGGTGGACGTCCATTGCGATACTGCTGGGGTTTATGGGAATTTATTCACACTTCCTTCCCCCACAATCCCCCTGGCCTAGTCCAGACAATAGGCCAATCTGTGATGGGGTTCTGTCCGAGCCCGAGCCAATTATCTGGCAAGAAGAGACTGATTAATCCCAGACACTTCGATTGTGGAGTGGCTCATGGTGCAGGTGTCCTCCGTATTTCATCAAGTCCAGTTTGAAGCCCCCCCCCCCCCATTTCGGCAGTCAGACAACCAGGTAAACAGATTCTACAGTCATTTAACCTATTTGTGTTGATGTTCCCATTCGTTTATTGAATGTTATGCGCTACTGCCCACTGTCCTTTTTCTTAGGAGTCGACACATTGACAAAGGCATTACCAGTATGGTGCAGTGGGTCTACTAGCAGTACGGCACGGCTATCACTGTCAGTACTGTCATGGTCCACAGATAGTACAGTACTGTCCATAGCTTGATCAGGGTCGTTGCCCTCCAGCACATTGTGACTTGCTAACAAGCCACAACCGAAGACTCCATCTACCAGACAGGTCACAGCATACCATGAAATTATCATCCGTGCTTAAAGGGCAATTTTGCCACTTTTCAACCTGATATTCATCATCTCCGGCATGATACCAGCGTCTACATATGTGAAAACTGAGCATTTCTTTGATCTGCGGTTAAAAGAAGAAGAAAGGTCCTAAGAAAATACAGTGGCAAGAAACAGTATGTGAAGCCTTTGGAATGACCTGGATCTCTGCACACATTGGTCATCACATTTGATCTGATCTTCATCTAGGTCACAACAATAGACACAGTCTACTTAAACTAATAACACACAAACAATTATACTTTCTCGTGTCTTTACTGAACACACCGTGTAAACATTCACAGTGCAGGGTGGGAAAAGATTTAATAACTGGGTGACCCTCCTTTGGCAGTAATAACCTCAACCAAACATTCTCTGTAGTTGCGGACCAGACCTGTACAACAGTCAGGAGGAAATTGGGACCATTCCTCTTTACAAAACTGTCTGGTGTGAACTGCTCTCGAGGTCATGCCACAGCATCTCAATCGGGTTGATGTCAGGACTCTGACTGGGCCACTCCAGAAGGTCAGGACTCTGACTGGGCCACTCCAGAAGGTCAGGACTCTGACTGGGCCACTCCAGAAGGTCAGGACTCTGACTGGGCCACTCCAGAAGGTCAGGACTCTGACTGGGCCACTCCAGAAGGTCAGGACTCTGACTGGGCCACTCCAGAAGGTCAGGACTCTGACTGGGCCACTCCAGAAGGTCAGGACTCTGACTGGGCCACTCCAGTCCAGAAGGCGTGTTTTCTTCTGTTAAAGACATTCTGTTGTTGATTTACTTCTGTGTTTTGGGTCGTTGTCCTGTTGCATCACCCAACTTCTGTTGAGCTTCAATTGGCAGACTGATAGCTTAACATTATCCTGCAAAATGTCTTGATAAACTTGGGAATTCATTTTTCTGTAGATGATAGCAAGCTGTCCAGGCTCTGAGGCAGCAAAGCAGTCCCAAACTATGATGCTCCCTCCACCATACTTTAAAGCGGGGTTAAGGTTGATGTTTGTGTGCTGTGCATTTTTTCTCCACAAAGTGTTGTGTGTTCCTTCCAAACAACTCAATTGTTTAATCTGTCCACAGAATATTTTGCCAGTAGAGCTGTGGAACATCCAGGTGCTCTTTTGAGAACTTCAGAAGTGCAGCAATGGTTTTTTTGGACAGCAGTGGCTTCTTCCGTGTTGTCCTCCCATGAACACCATTCTTGTTTAGTGTTTTGCGTGTCGTAGACTTGTCAACGGACATGTTAGCATGTTCCAGAGATTTCCGTAAGTCTTTAGCTGACACTCTATGATTCTTCTTAACCTCATTGAGCATTCTGCGCTGGGCTCTTGCAGTCATCTTTGCAGGATGGTTACTCCTAGGGAGCAACAGTGCTGAACTGTTTATAGACTAACTCCATTTATAGACAATTTGTCTTACCGTGGAATGATGAACATTGAGGCTTTTAAAAACATGTTTTAACCCTTTCCAATTCTTAATCTTAGGTCTTCTGAGATCTCTTTTGTTTGAGGCATGATTCACATCAGGCAATGATTCTTGTGAATAGCAAATTCAAATTCTGTGATTGTTTTTTTTATAGGACAGGGCATCTCTAACCAATATCTCCAATCACGTTTCATTGATTGGACTCCAGGTTAGCTGACTCCTGACTCCAATTAGCTTTTGGAGAAGTAATTAGCCTAGGGGTTCACATACGTTTTCCAACCTACACTGTGAATGCTTAAATGATGTATTCGATATAGACAAGAAAACTACAATAAGTTGTGTGTTATTAGTTTAAACACACTGTGTTTGTCCATTGTTGTGACTTAGATCACGATCAGACCAAATATTATGACAAAAGTATGAAGAAATCCAGGTAATTCAAAAGGGTTCAGAGACTTGGCCACTGTACTTCTCTGTGACGTCACAGAGCAGGTTTAGAAGTAAGAAAAAACCTGCATCGAGTTTCTAGCCATATTTTGTTGCTCCCCACGTCAACGTGAATCTCAGTGTTTGAAAATCACTGTTTTTTTTGTTACATTTTTTATGATGTTTCTAGAAAACCTAGAAATGCTCCGTTTCCACATACAGGATATAAACACTGGTGTTGTGCTAGAAATAATGAAGTTGAAAAGTGGTGGAATTGCCCTGTAAGAGAAATAGACACATTGCCATGGAAACAGTGTTTTAAAACCAGAGCATCACCCCATAGTAACATACTGCCCTCCTTGTATTGCTCTGGACCTCACAGGTGAGGCTCTGGATAAGAGCGTCTGCTAAATGACTTAAATGTAAATGTAAATGTCATAGTGGCTGTTTCTCTTCAACTCCTCCTCCTGACCACCACAGGGCTGTTTCTCTTCAACTCCTCCTCCTGACCACCACAGGGCTGTTTCTCTTCAACTCCTCCTCCTGACCACCACAGGGCTGTTTCTCTTCAACTCCTCCTCCTGACCACCACAGGGCTGTTTCTCTTCAACTCCTCCTCCTGACCACCACAGGGCGGTTTCTCTTCAACTCCTCCTCCTGACCACCACAGGGCTGTTTCTCTTCAACTCCTCCTCCTGACCACCACAGGGCTGTTTCTCTTCAACTCCTCCTCCTGACCACCACAGGGCTGTTTCTCTTCAACTCCTCCACCTGACCACCACAGGGCTGTTTCTCTTCAACTCCTCCCCCTGACCACCACCGGTGCTGTTTCTCTTCAACTCCTCCTCCTGACCACCACAGGGCTGTTTCTCTTCAACTCCTCCTCCTGACCACCACAGGGCTGTTTCTCTTCAACTCCTCCTCCTGACCACCACAGGGCGGTTTCTCTTCAACTCCTCCTCCTGACCACCACAGGGCTGTTTCTCTTCAACTCCTCCTCCTGACCACCACAGGGCGGTTTCTCTTCAACTCCTCCTCCTGACCACCACAGGGCTGTTTCTCTTCAACTCCTCCTCCTGACCACCACAGGGCGGTTTCTTAAACTGATGACAACGGTGTTGGAATCCTCTTCTCCACAACACGAGACAATAACAACATCTTCTACTTGTGGAACGTTGAAAAAACAATGCAATGCTTCGTCTGTCCGTCTAGTCATTGTCCTAAAGCCTGAACACACACAGTGAAGAATCACATGCAGGAGCCATTACTGCATCTTTCATCAATCCAGGCTGCCCCCCGTGCCCCTCCTTCTCCAGCCCTCTGTCTCTGTTTGCTTTCCTTGCTGCCCCCGTGCCCCTCCTTCTCCAGCCCTCTGTCTCTGTTTGCTTTCCTTGCTGCCCCCGTGCCCCTCCTTATCCAGCCCCTGTCTCTGTTTGCTTTCCTTGCTGCCCCGTGCCCCTCCTTCTCCAGCCCTCTGTCTCTGTTTGCTTTCCTTGCTGCCCCCGTGCCCCTCCTTCTCCAGCCCTCTATCTCTGTTTGCTTTCCTTGCTGCCCCCGTGCCCCTCCTTCTCCAGCCCTCTGTCTCTGTTTGCTTTCCTTGCTGCCCCCGTGCCCCTCCTTCTCCAGCCCCTGTCTCTGTTTGCTTTCCTTGCTGCCCCCGTGCCCCTCCTTCTCCAGCCCTCTGTCTCTGTTTGCTTTCCTTGCTGCCCCCGTGCCCCTCCTTCTCCAGCCCTCTGTCTCTGTTTGCTTTCCTTGCTGCCCCCGTGCCCCTCCTTCTCCAGCCCTCTGTCTCTGTTTGCTTTCCTTGCTGCCCCCGTGCCCCTCCTTCTCCAGCCCTCTGTCTCTGTTTGCTTTCCTTGCTGCCCCCGTGCCCCTCCTTCTCCAGCCCTCTGTCTCTGTTTGCTTTCCTTGCTGCCCCCGTGCCCCTCCTTCTCCAGCCCTCTATCTCTGTTTGCTTTCCTTGCTGCCCCCGTGCCCCTCCTTCTCCAGCCCTCTGTCTCTGTTTGCTTTCCTTGCTGCCCCCGTGCCCCTCCTTCTCCAGCCCTCTGTCTCTGTTTGCTTTCCTTGCTGCCCCCGTGCCCCTCCTTCTCCAGCCCTCTGTCTGTTTGCTTTCCTGCTGCCCCCGTGCCCCTCCTTCTCCAGCCCTCTGTCTCTGTTTGCTTTCCTTGCTGCCCCCGTGCCCCTCCTTCTCCAGCCCTCTGTCTCTGTTTGCTTTCCTTGCTGCCCCCGTGCCCCTCCTTCTCCAGCCCTCTGTCTCTGTTTGCTTTCCTTGCTGCCCCCGTGCACCTCCTTCTCCAGCCCTCTGTCTCTGTTTGCTTTCCTTGCTGTCCCCGTGCCCCCGTGCCCCTCATTCTCCAGCCCCCTGTCTCTGTTTGCTTTCCTTGGAGGTCGGCCTAAGGACCCCAATTCTACGGAGTTCCCCGCCATGACACCATAGGAATATCCAGACTCTGTACAGCTTCCCTTTTCATGTGTCCTGCAGCATGTAATTACCTCCTAGAACACTGATCACAGCCATGTAGGCAACGTGAACATGAAGATGATTGAAATGAGAGAACAGTGAATGGTTTTTCCCTACAAATCTGAGTCCTACAAAAGCGTTTAACATTCATTAATTGCTGGATAAACAGTGTGGTAATTTGTTGCCTTTGTCAGTGATTCAGACGCCTCACTAAGCTCAAACACACTGCTAAATAATGCCATGCTGAGTCATATTCCTCAGTGTGTTTTCAGCAATGTTGAAACAAAACGCAGAGGCTTTGCAACCAGCCCTGATGTTAGTGTCACTGTCAAAACAGCTCAGGGCTTGTTGCAGGAAATGAAACCTTGACACACACTGGGGTACCACACGTTTCCGAGGACGTGCTCTGCGATCAGAAACAGCGCCGTGGTGAACACGAACCTCTGACGCCGTAAACAGAGCATGACCGATCCCCGTAAGTCGGCAAAGAAGAAAAATGACATTCACACCAAGTGTCATCATATAGGACATGATGCCTACGTCAGGGAGGAGAGCACTGAAAGACAGATGCGCGAGCGGTCGAACAAATCCGTTTACATCCCACCTCATACAATATGGAACAGGCATCATCTCTGACCATTTCACCATGTGTTTTAAGGTACACAGAGAGAGAACATTAGATGTGCATTAGCCAGCAGGCCGGCTGAGAGCGCAGCGAGACCACATGCACATGGATTGGGTCTGCCTGTGCACATAAAAACAGAGTGTCTAGGCCTGTGGACATTACAGAGCCAAACTGTCTCCTCTGTGCAGACTGTCTGCTGGTTGGTGAAATGTAGGTTCAGTGAGAACAGACTCTATTAAGGTGCAGAGTATCTTCAACCGTATTATTGTGGCGTTTTGGTATGATTTCACATTTTTAAATGTAATATTTTGTATTACTAATTGATGAATTGTTTCACATATTCAAATATCAAACTCATGTTTATTCCAAATAAATGTGAAACAATGACTCTGCTGCATAACAATCCTAGATTGAATCGTCTTTAGAATCATGTGTTGCCTCCTCACTCTCACTTGTAGGAAGGAACTGCAGGCAACAACATGTGTCTTGTGAAATCAACCACTATGAACAAATCTGTCAAAGACCCCAAAATGCACTTCACCTTGTATTTAGGCCTCCTCGCCAAAATCTGACAATAAATCGGACGGCTGGGGTAGTTTGTCCCCCATTCACAAGAAGATGAGATCATACAGGCTCATACAGCCGTCCCCACAGTGCAAGGAGAATACTGCACATCATTACACTGTGTTCCACCCATAGTGGTCCTCCTCACCTGCCTGCCCTAATCCCCTCCACTCAGAGAGAATCTCACTGGGGAGCGGCCATGTTCCTTTAAGATAACTCCTCCTGTGGTGAGACAGCAGCTCCATAGCCACATGACAAGTGGCCAGCCATCGGAAGTGAGCGGCCGGTGATTCCATTAGAGTTGCTGCCTCTTATCAACCCCAGACCCAGGATATGATCATGACACCCCTCCCCCACGACAGTCCAAAATCATCCCCCTCTATCCCCATCTCTCTCCCCCTCTAGCCCAATCTCTCTCCCCCTCCAGCCCCATCTCTCTCCCCCTCCAGCCCCATCTCTCTCCCCCTCCTAGCCCCACCTCTCTCCCCTTCCTAGCCCCATCTCTTTCCCACTCTAGCCCCATCTCTCAGCCCGGTCTATTTCCTCCTCTACCCATGTCTCTCTCGCCGGTCTAGCCCCATCTCTCTCCCCTTTTAGCCCCATCTCTCGCCCCCTTTTAGCCCCATCTCTCCCCCTTTTAGCCCCATCTCTCTCCCCTTTTAGCCCCATCTCTCTCCAACCTTTTAGCCCCATCTCTCTCCCCCTTTTAGCCCCATCTCTCTCCCCCTCTAGCCCCATCTCTCTCCCCCTTTTAGCCCCATCGCTCCCCTTTTCTTCTAGCCCCATCTCTCTCCCCCTTTTAGCCCCATCTTTCTCCCCCTCTCTCCCCTTTTAGCCCCATCGCTCTCCCCCTTTTCTCCCCATCGCTCTCCACCTTTTAGCCCCATCTCTCTCCACCTTTTAGCCCCATCTCTCTCCCCCTTTTAGCCCCATCTCTCTCCCCCTTTTAGCCCCATCGCTCTCTCCCCTTTTAGCCCCATCGCTCTCCCCTTTTAGCCCCATCTCTCTCCCCCTTTTAGCCCCATCTCTCCCCCTTTTAGCCCCAGCCCCTCTCTCCGCCTTTTAGCCCCATCGATCTCCGCCTTTTAGCCCCATCGCTCTCCCCTTTTAGCCCAATCTCTCTCCCCCTTTTAGCCCCGCTTCTCCCCCGCTCTCCCACTTTTAGCCCCATCGCTCTCCCCCTTTTAGCCCCATCGCTCTCTCCCTTTTAGCCCCATCTCTCTCCCCTTTTAGCCCCATCGCTCTCCCCCTTTTAGCCCCATCGCTCGCTCTCCCCTTTTAGCCCCATCGCTCTCCCCTTTTAGCCCCATCGCTCCCCCTTTTAGCCCCCCTTTTAGCCCCATCGCTCTCCCCTTTTAGCCCCATCGCTCTCCCCCTTTTAGCCCCATCGCTCTCCCCCTTTTAGCCCCATCGCTCTCCCCCTTTTAGCCCCATCGATCTCCCCGCCTCTGGCGCCATCGGCTCCCCGCCTCTAGTGCCATCGCTCTCCCCGCCTCTAGCGCCATCGCTCTCCTTCTCAAGCCCCATCTCTCCCCCACTAGTCCAATCACACAGCCACGGTAGGAGAACTGTCAGCTCAGTTCTTTGTGACACCACTGTGCTGACACGGGGGAAATGGGGAATTCATCCTGCTTGATCTCCAGCGAAGGTGTCCACCCACTCAACCCCCAGGGAGACGATAATCCTCAAAAGGGGAGAGGTATGTGCTGAGAGACACCTGTCAGAACGGTGGAGTGAGCAGAAATAGAACTGGTGAGTTCCATAGTACTACTCAGGGGGGCTGATCCGCCAGCATATCGAAGGCTGGGTTTCAACTGTGAGGGCCCTGTATCAAAGCAAACAAAATGACCTAACGTGGGCACATGCAAACATACACACTTTCTCTGTCTCACACACGCACATATACACACACACACTTTCTCTCTCTCTCTCACACACACACACAGAGACAGAGGATCATTTCCCTCTCTTCTCACACTCTCTCAGTCACACACAGACAGATAGAAAGGGTGACTTCACCTCCCCTGCCTCATTAACTGAGCCTTACACCGATGCGGGAGACATGCATGTGCCGCGTCACAGTGGACCATATCTGCTTCGTCACTGCTGCCCCTCTCGCTCTGCTGACCTTCCACTGTCTGCTGCCCCTCTCGCTCTGCTGACCTTCCACTGTCTGCTGCCCCTCTCGCTCTGCTGACCTTCCACTGTCTGCTGCCCCTCTCGCTCTGCTGACCTTCCACTGTCTGCTGCCCCTCTCGCTCTGCTGACCTTCCACTGTCTGCTGCCCCTCTCGCTCTGCTGACCTTCCCCTGTCTGCTGCCCCTCTCGCTCTGCTGACCTTCCCCTGTCTGCTGCCCCTCTCGCTCTGCTGACCTTCCCCTGTCTGCTGCCCCTCTCGCTCTGCTGCCCCTCTCGCTCTGCTGACCTTCCCCTGTCTGCTGCCCCTCTCGCTCTGCTGCCCCTCTCGCTCTGCTGACCTTCCCCTGTCTGCTGCCCCTCTCGCTCTGCTGCCCCTCTCGCTCTGCTGCCCCTCTCGCTCTGCTGACCTTCCCCTGTCTGCTGCCCCTCTCGCTCTGCTGACCTTCCACTGTCTGCTGCCCCTCTCGCTCTGCTGACCTTCCACTGTCTGCTGCCCCTCTCGCTCTGCTGACCTTCCCCTGTCTGCTGCCCCTCTCGCTCTGCTGACCTTCCACTGTCTGCTGCCCCTCTCGCTCTGCTGCCCCTCTCGCTCTGCTGCCCCTCTCGCTCTGCTGCCCCTCTCGCTCTGCTGACCTTCCACTGTCTGCTGCCCCTCTCGCTCTGCTGCCCCTCTCGCTCTGCTGACCTTCCACTGTCTGCTGCCCCTCTCGCTCTGCTGCCCCTCTCGCTCTGCTGCCCCTCTTGCTCTGCTGCCCCGCTCGCTGGGGTTTTACTGAATATGGCTCTCAAAGCACCCATAAAAACTGTCAGACTGATGGCATCCAGGTCTTAGAGATGCAGCAGTTCCTCCCGATAGGGGGGGGGGGGTGTATCGATCCAGTGGGCTGGGGGAGCCAAAGGAGGAGGGCCAGCCTTTCCTATCATGCTCCATGGAGAAGATCAGGGCTGAAGTTCTGGCCAGTGAGATGGAAAGACAACACATTGGGCAGCTGAAGGCAAGAGAGGTGGATCAGGGAGGAAAAGGGGGGGAGAGGGTGGATGCTAAACATATTTCTTCCTACTCTTGTACCACGTGTGAAAACGTTCGATTAGTAGTCCATTTCAGCCAGTCAGCTGTGCGCCATACATGGGCGGTAACAAAGATTGAGGGCGAGATGAGTCTGACCAGCAATACCACTGAGGGACTCAGAGGTGAAGTTACCCCTGGGTACAGATCAAGGATCAGCTTCCCCTTCCTCTATCCTAACTTTACAATTAGAATATGCTAAACTGACCCACGGTCAATATGTAGGCCAAAACGTCACCCTACTCCAGCAGTACCACAGACGGCCTCGGGGTCGTAAACCATCATTAGGTGGTAGAAGGGTGACCTCGCCCACGTCCGTTCCACCAGTGCAACAAAAAAAGGCCTGAAAAATCCTCCTCCTCCGGAGACTGGTGTGGGGTGGTGGATTCATGCCCTGCGGAGTCACCAATTACTGCATATGTTGATCCCTCAGTCAATCCCAGGGGACTGTGGCCCGGGGAGGGGTGTGAAGAGAGGAATCATTCAACAGTGTGATGATATGGGGAGGCGTCAACTCAGCAGAGGTGGCAAACAAGCCGAACAATGGGACATGGCACCAAGCACAACACCAGGGTTTGTCATTCCTAATAATCAGAATTCAAGTAAATTGTGATATGCTGATAAACTTGATAAAACAGGCAATGGAGGACAGAGAGGGAGAATAAACTATACTGTAAATATTCTGGTATACACTATACAGGAATAAAATGAGAACAAACTAAATAGGTATGGATAGATACTGTGGGAATACGTCTGAGCAAGTATAATGTCATTAAAGTCTGAGTCTGTGTTTTTGACTTTATTCATATTTTTTCTATAAGTTGGACATTAAGTCCCAGACAACGTCATGTCTAGTTTAGTGGATTCATGTCTGTGAAATGTTCAGTTGTCTATCGTCCCAGACAACGTCATGTCTAGTTTAGTGGATTCATGTCTGTGAAATGTTCAGTTGTCTCTCGTCCCAGACAACGTCATGTCTAGTTTAGTGGATTCATGTCTGTGAAATGTTCAGTTGTCTATCGTCCCAGACAACGTCATGTCTAGTTTAGTGGATTCATGTCTGTGAAATGTTCAGTTGTCTATCGTCCCAGACAACGTCATGTCTAGTTTAGTGGATTCATGTCTGTGAAATGTTCAGTTGTCTATCGTCCCAGACAACGTCATGACTAGTTTAGTGGATTCATGTCTGTGAAATGTTCAGTTGTCTATCGTCCCAGACAACGTCATGTCTAGTTTAGTGGATTCATGTCTGTGAAATGTTCAGTTGTCTCTCGTCCCAGACAACGTCATGTCTAGTTTAGTGGATTCATGTCTGTGAAATGTTCAGTTGTCTATCGTCCCAGACAACGTCATGTCTAGTTTAGTGCATCCATGTCTGTGAAATGTTCAGTTGTCTATCGTCCCAGACAACGTCATGACTAGTTTAGTGGATTCATGTCTGTGAAATATTCAGTTGTCTATCGTCCCAGACAACGTCATGTCTAGTTTAGTGGATTCATGTCTGTGAAATGTTCAGTTGTCTATCGTCCCAGACAACGTCATGTCTAGTTTAGTGGATTCATGTCTGTGAAATGTTCAGTTGTCTATCGTCCCAGACAACGTCATGTCTAGTTTAGTGGATCCATGTCTGTGAAATGTTCAGTTGTCTCTCGTCCCAGACAACGTCATGTCTAGTTTAGTGGATTCATGTCTGTGAAATGTTCAGTTGTCTATCGTCCCAGACAACGTCATGTCTAGTTTAGTGCATCCATGTCTGTGAAATGTTCAGTTGTCTCTCGTCCCAGACAACGTCATGTCTAGTTTAGTGGATTCATGTCTGTGAAATATTCAGTTGTCTATCGTCTAAAAAACGAAATCTTACAAAAAAAAATGTACTCCAAGGCAATGTGACGTCTGTATCTATGGGATCAATATCATGTCAAATGCATTGTGAACACATTTTCTATTAGTGTATCATGATCTGTACAAATAAGTACCAATCCATAAATGTAAATCACCAATCCACAATGTAAGTCCCTTTCCATAAATGTAAATCACCAATCCACAATGTAAATCCCTTTCCATAAATGTAAATCACCAATCCACAATGTAAATCCCTTTCCACAAATGTAAATCACCAATCCACAATGTAAATCACCAATCCACAATGTAAATACCTTTCCATAAATGTAAATCACCAATCCACAATGTAAATCACCAATCCACAATGTAAATCCCTTTCCATAAATGTAAATCACCAATCCACAATGCAAATCCCTTTCCACAAATGTAAATCACCAATCCACAATGTAAATCACCAATCCACAATGTAAATCCCTTTCCACAAATGTAAATCCCTTTCCACAAATGCAAATCCCTTTCCACAAATGCAAATCCCTTTCCACAAATATAAATCCCTTTCCACAAATGCAAATCCCTTTCCACAAATGTAAATCCATTTCCACAAATGTAAATCCCTTTCCACAAATGCAAATCCCTTTCCACAAATGTAAATCCCTTTCCACAAATGTAATTCACTATCCACAAACAAACACCTTTTGATTTGTATTTGTAAATCGATATATAGCATAAGAATTTATAACTGCAGAGCTGCAGGTCATTTCCAAGGGCCTTAAGTAAAGTGACTGCCGTAAAGATTTGCACATAGGAGAGATATGCACAAACATGACAGATATGGCAAACCTGCAACTCCATATTTGGACTCGCTTTGGTCACCTGACTTTTGGCAGGGAAAGAAAAATACAAAAAGTTCTCACGTGGAACCAACTTCATTATTTTATTTTCATTTATATTGCTGTAATCTGAAGATAGTTAACACCAGGCGAATGAGAGTGAGTTCTATAGTCACAATCCATGTCTGTGTCCCACATGACACCCTATTCCCTATGTAGTGCACTACTTTAGCCAGGGCCCATAGGGATCATTTGGGACGCAGCCCTAATAGTCCTCTGATAATTCCCTGCTGTTGGGTATACCGGGAACAACCTGAGCAACGATGTTGTTGACCCACGCTGGCACAACACCAGTCTGAAGAACAGGTATCAGAGAGAGACAGGGTTGAACAGGTATCAGAGAGAGACAGGGTTGAACACTGTTGGTCACAGGGCCCGATAACAATGACCACTGTAGCCCAGGCCCACTGGACTGGAGATGGACTTGCTGAGTATATTGAACAGCGAAGGGTTCTGACTGCATTTCATCATCAGTGTCCAATAGTCCTCTTGAACCAGGAAGGGACTTCATTATTTTGTCTCTCTCTGTCCTATAGCTTCCAGACAGGGGAGAATGAGTGCGTGTGTCATTCAGAGACAGCCAATGTGTCCACAGGTGATGTTGAGTGTCACATCGTAAAGTCCACACTGGGCCTTCCTCTTTATTTCACTTCACAAACAGTGAACTACCATCTCAGATGAATCTATTTCAAACTTCACAGGGTGTGATTCCTCACTGGCACTTGTTAAAACAAAGCTCAACCGCTCACTCTTATCACTGTAGCTTCAATTGAGTTCCTCTTCAAACACAAACAAAACTACACTGACATTTGGAAAGAGAAGTGTTTTGGGTTTCAAATCTTATCTGCGTTGTTTGTTTCTGGGTTGTTTGTTTAGAGGAATCCAATCTCTGGATATGTCCCAAATGGAACCCTATTCACTATATAGTGCACTTATTTTGACCAGAGCCTCATGGTAGTCCACTACATAGGGAATAGAGTGTCATTTGGGACACAGCCTCAATCAGTGTTTGCTGCAGACAGTCACCAGCCTGGCTATACAGGCTGAGCTCCTGATGGAGACAAAATCCCAGCGCAGCCAATTGATTCACGGAGCACAAATGTAAAATAGAACATGGGCTGTAGCAAGGATCATCAACTAGATTTAGCCGCATGACCATCTTCTTCTTCAGCGGATTGTCAGGGGGACGGAATATAATTACAGATCATTTATAGACTGCAAATTAACCTCAAGAAGCCCAAACAGATGTTCAAACCTTGCTTTACGATGACATAATACTGTATCTCTCTATTCTGAGTGGGAATACTTTGGAACAGATTTCCAAAATCAATTGGATTCACTGTTTCTTCTGGTGGTTTTAAAGTCTTTTATGTCCAAGTCTTTTTTTTCACAGGGCAAATGAAATTGGGCCACCAGTTGGGGAACCCTGGACTATAGGCTGTATAAGTCTTAGCGGTCCTATTACATTACTAGAGGGGTTATGTCCTAAACCCTAATCTGCTGAAAATGGCAGTAATCCAAAACCAGTCTAATTTGAATTAATGGCGGTAGAGGCATAGGTGATTCATTTCCTGCTTCTACTGATGCAGGAAAATACAAGTAAAGCATGGGATGCATTAGAAAGTGTGTAATGGAATTATAAATCAACCTAAAATATTTGTATATAGACACTGAACAAAAATATAAAACACAACATGTAAAGTGTTGGTCCCATGTTTCATGAGCTGAAAAGATTCCAGAAATGTTCCACACACAAAAAGCTTATTTCTCTAAAATGTTGTGCAGAAGTTTGTTTACTTCCCTGTTAGTGAGCATTGTCCTTTGCCAAAACAATCCTGCTATCTGACAGGTGTGTCATATCAAGAAGCTTATTAAACAGAATGATCATTAGACAGATGCACCTTGTGCTGGGGGCAGTAAAAGGCCACTCTAAAATGTGTAGTTGTTGTCACACAACACAATGCCACAGATGTCTCAGGTTGAGGGATCCTGCAATTGGCATGCCGACCGCACAAATGTCCAACAGAGCTGTTGCCAGAGAATGTAATGTTAATGTTGCTACCATAAGCTGCCTCCAATGTTGTTTTAGAGAATTTGTCTGTACATCCAACCGGCCTCACAACCACAGTCCACGTGTAACCACGCTACACCAGGACCTCCAAACTCTGGGGATCGTCTGAGACCAGCCACCAGGACAGCTAATGCAACTGAGGAGTATTTCTGTCTGTAATAAAGCCCTTTTGTGGGGAAGAACTTGTTCTGATTGGTTGGGCCTGGCTCTCAAGTGGTTGGGCCTATGTCCTCCCAGGCCCACCCATGGCTGCACCCCTGCCCTGATATGTGAAGTCCATAGATTAGGGCTTAACAAATTAATTTCAATTGACTGATTTACATATATGAACTGTAACTCAGTAAAACTGTTGAATTTGCTGCATTTATATTTTTGTTCTGTCCAAATATATACTGTATACTGTTTCTACAGGTTTTATACCAGTGTTCCGTAAAATATACATTTGAAGTCGGAAGTCAGTTACACCTGCTCTGTCAGGAGGAATAGGCCAAAATTAACCCAACTTGTTGTGGGAAGCTTGTGGAAGGATACCCAAAATGTTTGTCCCAAGTTAAACAATATAAAGGCAATGCTACCAAATACCAATTGAGTGTATGTCAACTTCTGAACCACTGGGAATGTGATTAAAGAATTAAAAGCTGAAATAAATCATTATCTTAACTATTATTCTGGCATTTTACATTCTTAAAATAAAGTGGTGATTCTAACTGACCTAAGACACCTCCATCCTTCTCCTGCTCTCACCCTCTACCTCCCTCCTTCTCCTTCTCCTGCTCTCACCCTCCACCTCCCTCATTCTCTCACCCTCCACCTCCTCCTTCTCCTGCTCCCACCCTCCACCTCCTCCGTCTCCTGCTCCCACCCTCCACCTCCTTATCCTGCTCTCACCCTCCACCTCCCTCCTTCTCCTGCTCTCACCCTCCACCTCCCTCCTTCTCCTGCTTTCACCCTCTACCTCCCTCCTTCTCCTGCTTTCACCCTCCACCTCCCTCCTGCTTTCACCCTCCACCTCCCTCCTGCTCTCACCCCCCACCTCCCTCCTGCTCTCACCCCCTCCACCTTCTCCTGCTCTCACCCTCCACCTTCTCCTGCTCTCACCCTCCACCTTCTCCTGCTCTCACCCTCCACCTTCTCCTGCTCTCACCCTCCACCTTCTCCTGCTCTCACCCTCCACCTTCTCCTGCTCTCACCCTCCACCTTCTCCTGCTCTCACCCTCCACCTTCTCCTGCTCTCACCCTCCACCTTCTCCTGCGCCCCCTCCACCTTCTCCTGCTCTCACCCTCCACCTTCTCCTGCTCTCACCCTCCACCTTCTCCTGCTCTCACCCTCCACCTTCTCCTGCTCTCACCCTCCACCTTCTCCTGCTCCCACCCTCCACCTCCCTCCCTCTCCTGCTCCCACCCTCCACCTCCCTCCTGCTTTCACCCTCCACCTCCCTCCTGCTCTCACCCTCCACCTCCCTCCTGCTCTCACCCTCCACCTCCCTCCTGCTCTCACCCCCCACCTTCTCTTGCTCCCCCTCCCTCCTTCTCCTGCTCTCACCCTCCACCTTCTCCTGATCTCACCCTCCACCTTCTCCTGCTCTCACCCTCCACCTTCTCCTGCTCTCACCCTCCACCTTCTCCTGCTCTCACCCTCCACCTTCTCCTGCGCCCCCCTCCCTCCTTCTCCTGCTCTCACCCTCCCTCCTTCTCCTGCTCTCACCCTCCACCTTCTCCTGCTCTCACCCTCCACCTTATCCTGCTCTCACCCTCCACCTTCTCCTGCTCTCACCCTCTACCTTCTCCTGCTCTCACCCTCCACCTCCCTCCCTCTCCTGCTCCCACCCTCCACCTCCCTCCCTCTCCTGCTCCCACCCGCCATGTTAAAACACTTTATATTGGTGTTTCCTTTATTTTGGCAGTTACCTGTTACATGTGCGGCTCAATGTCAGGATTGTGGATTCCATTCTCACTGGAGCCTTCAACATAAAAATGTATGCATGCAAGTCGCATTGGGGTAAAAGGGCCTGCCAAATGGCATATGTGAAAACATGGGATATTTTAAATGAGGGTCATTAACTGTCTTATCTATGCTGGAGTCCATTTGTTTGTGTGTGGGCCAGAGGGCACGTCCTGCACAGCCACTCTTCACACGTCTAATCAATGACCTTTGACCCACCAAGTGGCATCTTCAAGACCTATTAGAAATGAGTGCCCAACTGCATGATGGGAGTAGTGTGTTGGGGTCAGGGGCCACATGATCAGCTGTATGCTTTCTAGCTCCCCACATAGCTATACCTGTGTGTGGAGCTCTTTCTCAAATCTAAGTGGACAATCTGCAGTCTTCATATTGAGGCAATTGAATCCCTCAAAGAGAGGAGCCATCGCTAATTCAAGGCCAAGGTATGTCTGTTGAAACTCCACACAGGGAAGACTGCACAAAATCATCTTACCAGGTACCCTCGGAGAGTTATTCGTTTGACACAGACACAACATGACAAGAAGAGGGAGGGCCACCATCTGAGACCGTTACATCAACCCAGAGGGGAACGGCAACACTTTTGGGCTTCCATGCAGTGCACTCCCTCCTACGGTTTCTCCATTTAATCAGGGAAAGTCCAGTCAGTGTGTTCGCATGGCGTGGCTTGGTTCTGGGAGGCTTGCTGAGACAAACCCAATCACCATCCACCGTCCCTTGCTCACTTTCCTTACCATCCCGTCTTCACACCACTCTCTTCTGGAAGTCACCTGACTACCCACCAACCCTCACTGTCATTAGTCTCGCGCTTGGCAGTAATGCGGCCATCCGTCAGAGCCGGAGTGTCACCGCGTAAATCACCAGCAGTGCTCGATGAGCTGGAGCTGTAGCCTGCGGTGTGTAGAAGAGCCTGCCAGAGAGAGAGATGACCAGCCTGCCTGTAACCATGGTGACCACCACCCCCCAACATCCCCCTCTCCTTCCCAAACCACAGCTCCAGGTTTGGGAAGGAGTGTGAGATTTGTAGGAAAATGTATCCTGCCACTTACCACCGCGGAAGCATCGTTAAAACCTGACAGGGGCAGCTGTGGAGTTCCTCCAACCGTGATCATTTTGAACTCTCTTCTGAGTAATTACGTGGCCCAAATGTTTATTTCATTGCCCGCGCCTGTCCTTTCTGGCATGACCTTTCAGCAGTCCTGTCAGGCCGCTGCCTCCGCCGCGAACCTGAAGTAGGTGAAGTTAAAGGTCTGGGAAATGTTTTCTGCCTTGACCTTTATTTCTGCAAGATGCTGCGTATCTGATTGGCCCGATGGAAGTAAGAAACATGGCAAAGCCATATCAAAGCTGTTTTTTATTACCTCCATATCAGTTCATCTAAATCGAGGTCTGTGGTCGTCACACATTAATCTATGGGGGTGGTGGGGGTTCAGTGGAGTAAGTCAAGGGAGTTAGCCATAAGTCTTGGCTGCTATCTGTAACAGCCATAGCCTGTTTTGATCCCAAGCATCACAAATGAAGGACAAGCCCGGCGCATGGGTTTTCTGAGGGGAAATTGGGACATTGACTGCGGCCTGTCATTTCACTGCATCCCAGCTTAGATTCAGTGCCTATGGTTGACTGGCTTGTTTTAATGACTCGTAGGAAAAATTGGTTTCTTAAATCCCCGCAACCAGCCCTGCTCTGTGGCCTGCCCCTCGAAAACAACTTCTGAACTCTAAACTACCCTGAAGTATCCCCCCCTTTTTCTTCCTCAGAAGAAATTAAAGTGACCAAATTAGGCGCAGACAAACTCCAGCCTCAGATGAAGAAAAGAAACACTCCTATCCATTTAGTTAACCCACCCTTACTTAGGCCTATATCGACTGAGAAAAGGTACACTATCTGACCAAATTCTCCAGTCAATTGTCCTCGCGCTGAGCAGAAGCAAATCTGTGTCATTCTGTGAGGACAACTCCCCAGTGCACGGTGCTGGAGGCCCTGAGGCACAATGTATACGTCAGCTCTACAAATAGAAGAGCACATTGACTGGGAGTCTGGAGACACGTCTCGTCTTCCAGCACCGTCTGCTACTCTACAGTCCCTGTTATGATGAATGAGTCTCTCTCTCGGTGGCACACGCCCTCCTCCTGAGCTCCGGCCTTGAGCCAGATGTCACACTTAAAGGCCCTGGCCTCTCATTTCTCTGGCTACTGAACATGCCAGCCTTCTCCATCATCCACTATCTCAGTGGGTCTGGCAAAGCCATCCGTCTCTGGGCTGGGTCCTCCAGGCTGTCCGATAGTGCTACCAGGAGGAGAACACACAGGGCTCGTGTCTGTCTGTCTACTCGCTCCAGTCAGCCCTAGACATGCAGTCTGTCTGTGTGTGAGGAAAGACGAGAGCCTGGTGGCAGGTGCCGTATCGATCTAGCAACGCTATCTACCACAGCGATCCAAAATGGAAGGCGTAGTAAATGAGAGGCTTTTGTTTGTCTTGCTCCGGCATCTATTAGCACAGGGGAGGCTTACATTGTAACAGCAAGTGCAAAGCTATAGGGATTTACTAAAGGAGTTACACTGCTTCCACGGATACAGGAAATTGGCATTGATGACGCGTAGTGATGACATCCCTTCCCATCGATGGGTCAAATGAGCAGCTGGATAAGAAATAGGGCTGGATGTCCTCAGACAGCGCTGTAATACAAATCCACACATTGCCAACGCTTCTGTTGTCCTCTGTGGAGGGGTGAACAAATTGCTTTGCTTTATCACTGGATCTAATGTCATTGGTGTATTACTGGCCATAGGAAGCCTCCAATCTCAGCAGAGAGGCTTGCCTGGGAAGCCATTAAAAGCCCCATTGTGAAGCCTCAGCATCACTAATATATATGTAGCCAAAAGCCCACAAAGGACTTTCAACGTCCTTGGAAACCGTGAAAGAAAAGATATCTAAAATGTTTGGGAATACAGATTACAGTACAAGTCTGAATCAGCCTATGACAGACTCGAGATCCTAGCTCCGCATCGCCGGATTGGCCGGCGTGTTAGGAAGGGAATTTGTGCAGGTTTCATACAGCAGGACGCCAGGGGAGGATATTCAGCTGACACGGCTGGCCTTTCCTTCAAAGCTGCAGCACAGCACATTGGTGCTGAATAGGTCTGACTAGCAGGATTCAGCTAGGAGCTCGACCAGAGTGAGAGGAACCCTCTGGATTCTTTAAAAGGAAATAAATATGCACAAAACTGCTAATTAGGTAAACTCTCTGGCAATAAAACACTATCCAGAGTGGGTGGACGACTCAAACTGAGGGAATGTGTGGCGGTAATAGACATCCTCTCATGCTTTCGTCTTTGGTTCTGAACAAGCACACCTCGACAACACACTTGACTTCGGTTGTCACAGTTTGTGCCGCAGAGATATCGACTAGCCATGAATGTGCACTTTGACCTGCGCAGTCTATGGATCCTGGTATTAACGCCATTACTAAATCCATTTCCAGGCTGACATGATAAACAAACTTAACCGTGTTTGAGCAGAAATGGACAAACTCAAGGAGCATGGAAACCAGCATTGTTTGAGCATGGAACACAAATGTTCATGATTCAGAGTATTATCACTCGCTCAAGGAGCATGGAACACAGCAGCATTACAGAGTATTATCACTCGCTCAAGGAGCATGGAACACAGCAGCATTACAGAGTATTATCACTCGCTCAAGGAGCATGGAACACAGCAGCATTACAGAGTATTATCACTCGCTCAAGGAGCATGGAACACAGCAGCATTACAGAGTATTATCACTCGCTCAAGGAGCATGGAACACAGCAGCATTACAGAGTGAGTCCCCTAATCCCCTGTCACATCCAACACACAACTTACTCTGCTGTAGCCTCGCCACACTGGCTTCTGGCTTTGATGACATCCTCAGTGCTTTACTGGTGTCTCTGGAGACTGCAGCTTGATGGCACTGCTCTACACGCATCGGTATAGAAATCAAAGACTGAATCATGGCTGACATCAGGGGGAGAATCTCAAGTGCATTTCCTTGATTCCTCACGTCCTTCTCCAAAAACCATTGGATGAAAAGGTCGGAGGGGAGGGACCTCTGACCTTCTCATCCAATTGGCTTTGAGGAGGCGAGAGGACCAGAGTTATTTATTTTTAATTTAACCTTTGTTTAACTAGGCAAGTCAGTTAAGAACTAATTCTTATTTACAATGACGGCATAGGAACAGAGAGTTAACTGCCTTTTTCAGGGGCAGAACGACAGATTTTTTACTTTGTCAGCTCAGGGATTTGACCTAGCAACCTTTCTGTTACTGGCCCAACGCTCTAACCACAAGGCTACCTGCATCCATTGAGAGTCTCCCTATACAGTATGTGAGTGGATGTCTCCACTGAGTCTAGCTAGCTCTGCATCTAGGGAGAAAGAATGAGACCTGTGCCCGGTAACTAAAATGTGTCACACACACACTATCTGTGCCACCAACAAAAGGTACCAGCCCACTCTCACTCCCCTCTTAAAGAGATCGTCATCCTGCGTGCAGATTTCTCCCTCTTAACGATTACATCACTCATGTCTCACGGAAACCCAGAGCCTCTCACTAGGCTTTACCTCGGGGCACTGAAGCACAGAGCTTAAACACATATTCTTCTTCTTTCATTACCATTTAATGTGAGAACACGAGTTCCACTGAGGACACACTGGAAGAATCAAAGTTGTTTTCACGTCGTTTCAATGAAACGTCGGTGAACCGATGCGGAATAGACTTTGAAATGACATCTGGGCCCAGCGGGGTGAACCTCCACACCTATGCGTCCGTTGGAGTTGAAAGTGCTCCAAAGCAAACCCTTTCAGTTCCATGTTGCGCGACGAGTGATTTCAAAGCGAAAGGCTGCAGATGTTCTTAAATGAAAACCATAGCGATGCAACGAGATGGGCAGAGGATATATCAGGGGAAACAGAAGATAATTATGTGCCGTGTGGTCTTGGATTTGCTGACGTCCCTTTTTCCTTGTCAACGGTCTCGTATTAATGAGTTGCAAAATAGGCCTGCAGCAAGACTGATCATCAAAGAGGCCATTATTATAGGAACATGTCAAAACCAAAGGGAATAAGCTCACAGTCCGTTTTCTATTTGAAAATGTCATTTGATTGCCATTAAACAATACTCTGGTGTGGAAAGAAATAACCCTCTGCAATATATGTCTTTGTAGCAGAATTCATTTTTTCTTCTCGACCGAAAGCTCTACTAAAAGAAAGGAATCATTTTCACTATATATTGATACGGACAATGTTTCGAAAAACCATTAAGAACTCAATGTAGAGCACATCTCATAGAACTCCACATAATTGGAGAGCACGTACTGAATCGTCAGCTCCAATGCACTGGAACACTGCTTTTAAACTGCAAAACATATTTAGCTAATCCTCCCAGGCCTCCTGGATCCAACCCTGTAGGAGTCACTCTGTGTCAGTGTCTGGGTCCAACCCTGTAGGAGTCACTCTGTCTCAGTGTCTGGATCCAACCCTGTAGGAGTCACTCTGTCTCAGTGTCTGGCTCCAACCCTGTAGGAGTCACTCTGTCTCAGTGTCTGGATCCAACCCTGTAGGAGTCACTCTGTGTCAGTGTCTGGGTCCGACCCTGGAGGAGTCACTCAGGGAAAATGTTTGTGGTAAAAAGTACATTATTTAGTGAAGTAAAAGTTGGCAAAAATATATATAGTAAAGTAGAGTACAGATACCTCCAAAAATTACTTAAATAGTACTTTAAAGTATTTTTACCTAAGTGCATTACACCACTGTGTAGGAGTCACACTGACTCAGTGACTGATCCAACCCTGTAGGAGACACTCTGGCTCAGTGACTGATCCAACCCTGTAGGAGACACTCTGGCTCAGTGACTGATCCAACCCTGTAGGAGACACTCTGGCTCAGTGACTGATCCAACCCTGTAGGAGACACTCTGGCTCAGTGACTGTCACTCAGGGAAAATCCATTACCCTTTAGGAGACACTTTGTCAAAAGTGACTGATCCAACCCTGTAGGACACACTCTGGCTCAAAAGTTACTTAAATCCAGTACCCTTTAGGAGATTTCTGGCTCAGTGTTAGACCAACCCTGTAGGAGACACACTGGCTCAGTGACTGATCCAACCCTGTAGGAGACACTCTGTCTCAGTGTCTGATCCAACCCTGTAGGAGACATTCTGGCTCAGTGTCTAGATCCAACCCTGTAGGAGACACTCTGTCTCAGTGTCTAGATCCAACCCTGTAGGAGACACTCTGTCTCAGTGTCTGGATCCAACCCTGTAGGAGACACTCTGGCTCAGTGTCTAGATCCAACCCTGTAGGAGACACTCTGTCTCAGTGACTGATCCAACCCTGTAGGAGACACTCTGGCTCAGTGACTGATCCAACCCTGTAGGAGACACTCTGGCTCAGTGACTGATCCAACCCTGTAGGAGACACTTTGTCTCAGTGACTGATCCAACCCTGTAGGAGACACTCTGGCTCAGTGTCTAGATCCAACCCTGTAGGAGACACTCTGGCTCAGTGACTGATCCAACCCTGTAGGAGACACTCTGGCTCAGTGACTGATCCAACCCTGTAGGAGACACACTGGCTCAGTGACTGATCCAACCCTGTAGGAGACACTCTGGCTCAGTGACTGATCCAACCCTGTAGGAGACACTGGCTCAGTGACTGATCCAACCCTGTAGGAGACACTGGCTCAGTGACTGATCCAACCCTGTAGGAGACACTGGCTCAGTGACTGATCCAACCCTGTAGAAGACACTGGCTCAGTGACAGTGAGGACTTGGATGTGTCTACAGCAAGCTTCCACTGATCCCAGAGGCTCAGGGCTTAGGCAGACAACACGGAGGAGGCTAGCTGCTTTTTCCAGTGCAGAGAAAAGGGATGAGAGTGGAGGGAGGGAGTGAGTGAAAGGAAATGGGTCTGATTTTGGCTGTTTCCCCAGCGATGACCAGCGTCCCCCGTACACGTCCAAATGACACGGCTGCCTTGTAAACACTGTATGGAGATGGTTGACGGACGCCTTGTGGCAACCATTATAAACATCCTGTCACAGATGGGGCCTACCCCTCTGCCAACAGAAACTGTGGCTGGGCAAATATGGCCACCGACTCGAGGTCAGGACAAATTGCTTGGCTGGCTCTCCCTGCCAGATGAGTACAGTGGCAAATATGTGAGAGATTTAACGAAAGAGTGAGTATGTGAGTAAGTGAAAGACAGATAGAGAGAGAGAGAGAGCGTGAGTGCGAGAGAGAGAGACAGAGAGCACGAGAGAGAGAGACAGAGAGCGTGAGAGAGAGAGACAGAGAGCGTGAGAGAGAGAGACAGAGAGCGTGAGAGAGAGAGAGACAGAGAGCGTGAGAGAGAGAGAGACAGAGCGCGAGAGAGAGACAGAGAGCGTGAGAGAGAGAGAGTGAGAGGGAGTGCGAGAGAGAGTGCAAGAGAGAGACAGAGAGTGTGAGAGAGAGCGAGTGCGAGAGAGAGCGAGTGCGAGAGAAGGAAAGAGAATGACAAAGTGAGTGGGTAACAGAGAGTGTGAGAGAGAGTGAGAGAGAGGGAAAGAGAATGACAAAGTGAGTGGGTAACAGAGAGTGTGAGAGAGAGAGTGAGAGAGAGGGAAAGAGAATGACAAAGTGAGTGGGTAACAGAGAGTGTGAGAGAGAGAGAGAGAGAGAGGGTGCGACAAGGAAAGTCTGATGAGTGGAGGAGGGAAGAAGGTTGGGAGCCATCGCTGCTTTTCATCAGTGGACAAATTGGACACCAAAGGCAACGTCAGCTGTTTCCAAGCCTGGCTAATTAAAGATGTGTCTGAGGATTTATGACTTCATTCTCTTGGTTCTGGCAGCGTTTCCCAGGGGTTTGCAGAAAGATGACAGCCGCCATCTTTAAATAACAAACTATCTGCCGAAACGGATCGCACAATCCTGGTGCCGGAGCGCAGGGAGTACGTTTCCCTGCTCCATGAAGTCTGTCTGGCAGACATGACATGCCCCCGACTACGCCTATTGACAAAACCATATTACAAGGCCGTTATTCACAAAGTCAAATGTTCCATGAAGAAGCCAGATCCATCTACTGGTGGTGCTTCTAGTTCAGCTCCTCTCGTGGTAAACAGAACAGGCCACAGATGTAGGACCTGTTGTTCAGGGAGGAGTAGCAGACACAGCAGTACACACCTGATCCTGACAGACTGGGGTCCACCTTTCTGTAGAGGTGTGATGGGAGACAGCGTTGTGTTTGGCAGATGATGAACAGCGCTGGAACGAACACAGACTCCCGAAGGGTAATGGCTCCAAAATAATGCCAAGTATCAGTCAGCCGGTGTTGGAGTGTATGTGTGTATTGTGTAGTATGTACGTGTCTAATGTGTGTATGTAGTGTGTATGAGTATGTGTGTGTAGTGTGTATGAGTTTGTGTGTGTTTGAGTTTGTCTGTAGTGTGTATGAGTTTGTGTGTGTATGAGTATGTGTGTGTGAGTGTGTATGAGTGTGTGTGTTATGAGTTTGTGTGTGTTTGAGTTTGTGTGTGTTTGAGTTTGTGTGTAGTGTGTATGAGTATGTGTGTGTTTGAGTTTGTGTGTGTGTGTGTATGAGTTTGTGTGTAGTGTGTATGAGTATGTGTGTGAGTTTGTGTGTAGTGTGTATGAGTTTGTGTGTAGTGTGTATGAGTTTGTGTGTGTTATGTGTGTGTTTGAGTTTGTGTGTAGTGTGTATGAGTTTGTGTGTAGTGTGTATGAGTTTGTGTGTGTTTGTGTGTAGTGTGTATGAGTATGTGTGTGTAGTGTATATGAGTATGTGTGTATGGGTTTGTGTGTGTTTGTGTGTTTGTGTGTAGTGTGTATGAGTATGTGTGTGTATGAGTTTGTGTGTAGTGTGTATGAGTATGTGTGTGTTTGAGTTTGTGTGTAGTGTGTATGAGTATGTGTGTGTTTGAGTGTGTGTGTAGTGTGTATGAGTATGTGTGTGTTTGAGTGTGTGTATGAGTTTGTGTGTAGTGTGTATGAGTTTGTGTGTGTTTGAGTTTGTGTGTAGTGTGTATGAGTATGTGTGTAGTGTGTATGAGTATGTGTGTGTATGAGTTTGTGTGTGTTTGAATTTGTGTGTAGTGTGTATGAGTTTGTGTGTAGTGTGTATGAGTATGTGTGTGTTTGAGTTTGTGTGTAGTGTGTGTGAGTTTGTGTGTGGTGTGTATGAGTATGTGTGTGTTTGTGTGTAGTGTGCATGAGTTTGTGTGTAGTGTGTATGAGTATCTGTGTGTTTGAGTTTGTGTGTAGTGTGTATGAGTTTGTGTGTGGTGTGTATGAGTATGTGTGTGTTTGAGTTTGTGTGTAGTGTGTATGAGTTTGTGTGTAGTGTGTATGAGTATATGTGTGTTTGAGTTTGTGTGTAGTGTGTATGAGTTTGTGTGTAGTGTGTATGGGTTTGTGTGTAGTGTGTATGAGTATCTGTGTGTTTGAGTTTGTGTGTAGTGTGTATGAGTATCTGTGTGTTTGAGTTTGTGTGTAGTGTGTATGAGTATGTGTGTGTAGTGTATATGAGTATGTGTGTATGGGTTTGTGTGTGTTTGTGTGTTTGTGTGTAGTGTGTATGAGTATGTGTGTGTATGAGTTTGTGTGTAGTGTGTATGAGTATGTGTGTGTTTGAGTTTGTGTGTAGTGTGTATGAGTATGTGTGTGTTTGAGTGTGTGTGTAGTGTGTATGAGTATGTGTGTGTTTGAGTGTGTGTATGAGTTTGTGTGTAGTGTGTATGAGTTTGTGTGTGTTTGAGTTTGTGTGTGTTTGTGTGTAGTGTGTATGAGTATGTGTGTGTATGAGTTTGTGTGTAGTGTGTATGAGTATGTGTGTGTTTGAGTGTGTGTGTAGTGTGTATGAGTATGTGTGTGTTTGAGTGTGTGTATGAGTTTGTCTGTAGTGTGTATGAGTTTGTGTGTGTTTGAGTTTGTCTGTAGTGTGTATGAGTTTGTGTGTAGTGTGTATGAGTATGTGTGTGTATGAGTTTGTGTGTAGTGTGTATGAGTTTGTGTGTGTTTGAGTTTGTGTGTAGTGTGTATGAGTTTGTGTGTAGTGTGTATGAGTATGTGTGTGTTTGAGTTTGTGTGTGGTGTGTATGAGTTTGTGTGTGGTGTGTATGAGTATGTGTGTGTTTGTGTGTAGTGTGTATGAGTTTGTGTGTAGTGTGTATGAGTATGTGTGTGTTTGAGTTTGTGTGTAGTGTGTATGAGTTTGTGTGTAGTGTGTATGAGTTTGTGTGTGTTTGTGTGTAGTGTGTATGAGTATGTGTGTGTAGTGTATATGAGTATGTGTGTATGGGTTTGTGTGTGTTTGTGTGTTTGTGTGTAGTGTGTATGAGTATGTGTGTGTATGAGTTTGTGTGTAGTGTGTATGAGTATGTGTGTGTTTGAGTGTGTGTGTAGTGTGTATGAGTATGTGTGTGTTTGAGTGTGTGTATGAGTTTGTGTGTAGTGTGTATGAGTTTGTGTGTGTTTGAGTTTGTGTGTAGTGTGTATGAGTATGTGTGTAGTGTGTATGAGTATGTGTGTGTATGAGTTTGTGTGTGTTTGAATTTGTGTGTAGTGTGTATGAGTTTGTGTGTAGTGTGTATGAGTATGTGTGTGTTTGAGTTTGTGTGTAGTGTGTATGAGTTTGTGTGTGAGTGTGTATGAGTAGTGTGTGTGTGTTTGTGTGTAGTGTGCATGAGTTTGTGTGTAGTGTGTATGAGTATCTGTGTGTTTGAGTTTGTGTGTAGTGTGTATGAGTTTGTGTGTGGTGTGTATGAGTATGTGTGTGTTTGAGTTTGTGTGTAGTGTGTATGAGTTTGTGTGTAGTGTGTATGAGTATATGTGTGTTTGAGTTTGTGTGTAGTGTGTATGAGTTTGTGTGTAGTGTGTATGGGTTTGTGTGTAGTGTGTATGAGTATCTGTGTGTTTGAGTTTGTGTGTAGTGTGTATGAGTATCTGTGTGTTTGAGTTTGTGTGTAGTGTGTATGAGTATGTGTGTGTAGTGTATATGAGTATGTGTGTATGGGTTTGTGTGTGTTTGTGTGTTTGTGTGTAGTGTGTATGAGTATGTGTGTGTATGAGTTTGTGTGTAGTGTGTATGAGTATGTGTGTGTTTGAGTTTGTGTGTAGTGTGTATGAGTATGTGTGTGTTTGAGTGTGTGTGTAGTGTGTATGAGTATGTGTGTGTTTGAGTGTGTGTATGAGTTTGTGTGTAGTGTGTATGAGTTTGTGTGTGTTTGAGTTTGTGTGTAGTGTGTATGAGTATGTGTGTAGTGTGTATGAGTATGTGTGTGTATGAGTTTGTGTGTAGTGTGTATGAGTTTGTGTGTGTTTGAATTTGTGTGTAGTGTGTATGATTTTGTGTGTAGTGTGTATGAGTATGTGTGTGTTTGAGTTTGTGTGTAGTGTGTATGAGTTTGTGTGTGGTGTGTATGAGTATGTGTGTGTTTGTGTGTAGTGTGTATGAGTTTGTGTGTAGTGTGTATGAGTATCTGTGTGTTTGAGTTTGTGTGTAGTGTGTATGAGTTTGTGTGTGGTGTGTATGAGTATGTGTGTATTTGAGTTTGTGTGTAGTGTGTATGAGTATGTGTGTGTTTGAGTTTGTGTGTAGTGTGTATGAGTTTGTGTGTATGAGTATGTGTGTGTTTGAGTTTGTGCGTAGTGTGTATGGGTTTGTGTGTAGTGTGTATGAGTATGTGTGTGTTTGAGTTTGTATGTGTGTGTTTGAGTTTGTGTGTAGTGTGTATGAGTTTGTGTGTAGTGTGTATGAGTATCTGTGTGTTTGAGTTTGTGTGTAGTGTGTATGAGTTTGTGTGTAGTGTGTATGAGTATGTGTGTGTTTGAGTTTGTGTGTAGTGTGTATGAGTTTGTGTGTAGTGTGTATGAGTATATGTGTGTTTGAGTTTGTGTGTAGTGTGTATGAGTTTGTGTGTAGTGTGTATGGGTTTGTGTGTAGTGTGTATGAGTATCTGTGTGTTTGAGTTTGTGTGTAGTGTGTATGAGTATCTGTGTGTTTGAGTTTGTGTGTAGTGTGTATGAGTTTGTGTGTAGTGTGTATGAGTATGTGTGTGTTTGAGTTTGTGTGTAGTGTGTATGAGTTTGTGTGTAGTGTGTATGAGTATATGTGTGTTTGAGTTTGTGTGTACTGTGTATGAGTTTGTGTGTAGTGTGTATGGGTTTGTGTGTAGTGTGTATGAGTATCTGTGTGTTTGAGTTTGTGTGTAGTGTGTATGAGTATCTGTGTGTTTGAGTTTGTGTGTAGTGTGTATGAGTTTGTGTGTAGTGTGTATGAGTATCTGTGTGTTTGAGTTTGTGTGTAGTGTGCATGAGTATCTGTGTGTATGAGTTTGTGTGTAGTGTGTATGAGTATCTGTGTGTTTGAGTTTGTGTGTAGTGTGCATCAGTATCTGTGTGTATGAGTTTGTGTGTAGTGTGTATGAGTTTGTGTGTAGCGTGTATGAGTTTCTGTGTAGTGTGTATGAGTTTGTGTGTAGTGTGTATGAGTTTGTGTGTAGTGTGTATGAGTATCTGTGTGTATGAGTTTGTGTGAGTAGTGTGTATGAGTTTGTGTGTAGTGTGTATGAGTTTGTGTGTAGTGTGTATGAGTATCTGTGTGTATGAGTTTGTGTGTAGTGTGTATGAGTATCTGTGTGTATGAGTTTGTGTGTAGTGTGTATGAGTATCTGTGTGTTTGAGTTTGTGTGTAGTGTGTATGAGTATCTGTGTGTTTGAGTTTGTGTGTAGTGTGTATGAGTATCTGTGTGTATGAGTTTGTGTGTAGTGTGTATGAGTATCTGTGTGTATGAGTTTGTGTGTAGTGCGCTCTACAAACGAGCAGCCTTCAATAAATGATGCATCAAACAACAGGTGTCAACAGCTGAGCGCTCTGTGACTGAGTTTGAAGAGAGAGAGAGGAGACCCAGAAACCTGCCTCAAACGGATTACGGGGTCAAAGGTCAAGCCCACATCCACAGGATGCTCTGTTCTGCCTATTATGGGCTAGGACGACACACAGTGTCTTCTGGCAGGGACGGTTTGACTCCTCCCCTACTGCAGAGCCCCTCCCTCTTTTCCTCAATAATCCCAACCCCTGGGGTGTCTGCATAAATCAACATCTTCTCATGAATACAGTACGGATTGCGTCAATAATGTATCACATTTCCTACATAGGGCACTACTTTTGACCAGGGACGTGTGTTAGGTGCACTATGTAGTGCACTGTATAGGGAATAGGGTGCCATTTGGGATACAACCTAGCTCTGCTGGTGAGAGGATGCAAATTACATTCATTCCTTTCTGCAGCAGCCTGGAAAGGAAGGAGCGGAGGTAGAGGAAGGAGCGGAAGGAGAGGAGGTAGAGGAAGGAGCGGAAGGAGAGGAGGGAGAGCAAGGAGAGGAGGGAGAGGAGGGAGAGGAAGGAGAGGAGGTAGAGGAAGGAGCGGAAGGAGAGGAGGTAGAGGAAGGAGCGGAAGGAGAGGAGGTAGAGGAAGGAGCGGAAGGAGAGGAGGGAGAGGAAGGAGAGGAGGTAGAGGAAGGAGCGGAAGGAGAGGAGGGAGAGGAAGGAGCGGAAGGGAGAGAGGAAGGAGAGGAGGTAGAGGAAGGAGAGGAGGTAGAGGAAGGAGAGGAGGTAGAGGAAGGAGAGGAGGTAGAGGAAGGAGAGGAGGTAGAGGAAGGAGAGGAGGTAGAGGAAGGAGAGGAGGTAGAGGAAGGAGAGGAGGTAGAGGAAGGAGAGGAGGATGTAGAGGAAGGAGAGGAGGTAGAGGAAGGAGAGGAGGTAGAGGAAGGAGAGGATGTAGAGGAAGGAGAGGAGGTAGAGGAAGGAGAGGAGGCATGAGAGGAGGTAGAGGAAGGAGAGGAGGTAGAGGAAGGAGCGGAAGCATGAGAGGAGGTAGAGGAAGGAGAGGAGGTATGAGAGGAGGAGAGGAAGGAGAGGAGGCATGAGAGGAGGTAGAGGAAGGAGAGGATGTAGAGGAAGGAGAGGAGGCATGAGAGGAGGTATGAGGAAGAGGTATGAGAGAGAGGAAGGAAGGAAGGAGGAGAGAGGAGGAGAGGAAGGAGAGGAGGGAGAAGAAGGAGAGGAGGTAGAGGAAGGAGAGGAGGAATGAGAGGAGGTAGAGGAAGGAGAGGAGGATGAGAGGAGGTAGAGGAAGGAGAGGAGGTAGAGGAAGGAGGAGGTAGGAAGGAGAGGAAGGAGAGGAAGGAGAGGATGAGAGGAAGGAGAGGAAGGAGAGGAGGTAGAGGAAGGAGAGGAGGTAGAGGAAGGAGAGGAGGTAGAGGAAGGAGAGGAGGAAGAGAGGAGAGGAAGGAGAGGAAGGAGAGGAAGGATAGGAGTATGAGAGGAGGTATGAGAAGAGGTAGAGGAAGGACAGGAAGGAGAGGAGGGAGACGAAGGAGAGGAGAGGAGAAGAAGGAGAGGAGGTAGAGGAAGGACAGGAAGGAGAGGAGGTAGAGGAAGGAGAGGGGGATGAATGGGTACAGGAGGAAAGTGTGTCAGAGTGGACTATGTCAACAGTCTGGAAGGACAGTTGTGGTCCTGTGTGTGGTGGCTTTGTTGGGTTAATGACGGGAGTGTTAGTCATTTAGACATTTATATGAAGGCAAATGTCTGGAATGACTGATGGTAAAACAACAAGACAAAAAACACCTCTACTATCAGGTACTAAATAATATAACTCAACAGCAGATCTCTTTTCAGAATTCACTACTTTTCTTTCTATTATAGTTTTTCCTGAATCTTTCTACAAATATTCAAGGAGCACTATTCAGGGCTGAATAATTGAAATGGCAGACTTATAGGACTGTCATACAACAGGGTAAGAAGGCACACCCTGTCCTCAATCACTAACTAGATGTACTTATCCAATCTTAGAGAAGTCAAGGTGGCCATAATATATTACAAATAATTGTGGCTTCCTTCATCGGGGAACACAGACCATGGAACGTCCAGCCCTTGTTGTTCCTACGTTGTTGGTGTTTAGTCCTGAGGGTGGCTTGCATGTGTTAGAGAGGGGAAAAATCTGCCCACCATCAACATAACTGTGTGTGGTGATGGATACTGTAATGGAAAGCATCTCTCTCAACCACCCACTTTCACAAGAAAAAAAGGGAAAGTGTGTAATTTCCTAAACCACCGGAGAAGGAACCACAGAGAAGGAACCACAGAGGCCCGAGGGTGAGGAATTTCAGATGAGATGAGCAACGAGAGTCGTCTGAGACAGAGACGGACAGAGAGAAAGAAGAGTGGGTGAAATATGACAGACAGACAGACGGACAGACGGACGGACGGACGGACAGACAGACAGACAGACAGACAGACAGACAGACAGACAGACAGACAGACAGACAGACAGACAGACAGACAGACAGACAGACAGACAGACAGACAGACAGACAGACAGACAGACAGACAGACAGACAGACAGACAGACAGACAGACAGACAGACAGACAGACAGACAGACAGACAGACAGACAGACAGAGAGACAGAGAGAGACAGAGACAGAGACAGAGACAGAGCGAGAGAGAGAGAGAGAGAGAGAGAGAGAGAGAGAGAGAGAGAGAGAGAGAGAGAGAGAGAGAGAGAGAGAGACTAGAAGAGAGAGCGACAATGGAGGTCTATACTGTTGTTTATTAGTTCAATTGCCCAATAAATGTCTTGGTGGGCCGAATTTTTAAGGCTCTTAACAGGTTGGCATACGCCCACTTGGCAGAGATGTCCTCGCTCCATGTTTGGGGTCTTCAGTCACGGCTGCTTCTAATGTGGTTGTTTACAGGGACCATCAGTGATGTTGAGACCAATAACTCATAATGACTTGATTATCCCTTGTTCGGGGCCATTATCATAAACAAATCAATCCAGCGTCCTCTAAGAGGGAAAAAGCTGGGGTTGCCATCCGCTCTGTGGAAATTCCATATTCAGTCAAACTGGGTGGAGACCTCGGGGAGCCTAATGGCTGACTGCCTCTCTCAGCATTGATTCAGCGGTCAACATGTTATTCTGATACAGACCAGCCGAGGGCTGGTAATAGTTTTGTCTTAGACAGTAAGCCCAGGTGCCACCAGACACACAATCAACACAGCGGGCAGGTTTCCCAGACACAGATTAATCTTAGTCGTGGAAAAGGGTGTGCACTCACTACTTAGTCGCTCTGGATAAGAGCATCTGCTAAACGACTAAAATGTCAAATGTAAAAATGATACATTCTATATTAAAAGTGCTTCTTAGCTGAGGAAAAGGCTTCATCTGAGTCCGAGATGTGCTCCAATGTAGGCCTATCATACACTTTAAGACAGGACATACATACACATTTCATCTCATTCCAATGTCCCCATACAAAACCATTACACGATGTTGAGCAATGGTGGAGGAGCTGCCGTCTTCCATTTCAAACATAATGACTAACTCAAATCTCATCACCCAGCATACAATCTCCGGTCCTCTACTAAGTGACTGCATACTGCAGCCTGTCAATTCCAGTTCTAATGATACACGGGCCATCTAATTGCACTCCTGGACGTTCCCCTGATTAGTGATTAGAGTTGCATTTGGGGAAATAATTGCCATTGAATCAGAGTTGGAGGGGACACTACGTTTCATGATGAAGAGGGGTCGCCGTGGTCACCAGGGAAGATAACAAATACCAGTGACACCACGGAAACTAGGGGGAAATATAAACAACTAGAATAAAACCTGGTGTTCTTTATTCATAGCTTACTGTCTGTCTCTCGAAGGACGCCATCACTTCATAAATCCTTACACCATGCAAGCATAATAGATTTCCATAGAGGTAGACTCTCTGAGAATTCCAATCCGGATTGTTGATTTGATCCTGGGTTGGCCTCATTGTACAATCGAGCTTCCACAGGTATACACCTAGGTCTACAGGATTCTACAGAGGCTCAGTTGAGCCTTTGCTAATTTCAGAAATCTTCACTAAAAATAGAGCCATTTTCCCAGCATTCTCTGTCCCTTGGGTGACAGTCTACATTTCACTGCAGGTCATCTTCCTCTTGTAAGAATAATTACCCCACTAAAAAGACCCTATTGCTATTGACCCTATTGTACGAAAGTTTGATGTTTCAGACTGAGGGTTCTGTCATAGGGCCCTGTGACGCCATAGTATTCTCTGACACATAGAAAATCTGAATTGATGGTTCTCCATTGTTTATATCTAGTGTCTAGCCTAACTCAATACGCACCAACACAGTCTTAACACAGGAGTCTGAATGCTCTGTAGGCTCCTCCAGAGCATCTTGACATAGAGTACTGAATTGGCCCCTCCCTCCTCTCCTCTCCTCCCCCTCCTCCTCCTCTCCCCTCCTCCTCCTCTCCTCCCCTCGCCCCCCTCCTCTCCACCCCTTCCCTCCCCCCACCACAGTTTGATGGTACAAGTGATGCCATGCTGATTGTTGCAAGAGAAGAAAAGTGGTTGTTTTTCTCTTTGTGTCAGCAACATTCCCTGGCCAGAGCTGAGGCCAATTACCCCGAGACACTCACACACACCACGACCACTTACACAAGCAGAAACACACACAAAGCACGCGTGCACTCACACACACACACACACACACACACACACACACACACACACACACACACACACACACACACACACACACACACACACACACACACACACACACACACACACACACACACAGAACTAAACACAATCAAACCAAACTCTGAAAATCACGTCTGCAGTGCAGGGGAAGACTTCCATTCTTAATGACATGTTGCATTGTGCAGTGAACAAAGGAAAACATACATACTCTCTCTCACCAACCAGCATGTTGTATTATTCTGTACAATATGGTACGAATGAGCAAAACGTATGATAAACAAATTCCAATGTGTTGTTTCTAATGTTAGCTAGGTGGCTAACATTAGCTAGGCTAGGGGTTAGAGTTAGTGGTTAGGGGTAAGGTTAGGAGTTAGGTTAAAGGGTTAAGGTTAGGGGAAGGGTTGGCTAACATGCTAACCAGTTGCAAAGTAGCAAGTAGTTGCAAAGTGGCTAAAACACAAAAGCTGTCCGTGATGAGATTCAAACACGCAACTTTGGGGTTGCTAGACGTTCGTGTTATATGCCAACACATCCACCCCTACCAACCACCCTACTCTCTTTTTTGCCTTAAGAAACCTTCTGTCTCATGTAACCATAACAAACATCAAATGTTAAACTAATTTAAGTGTCCCGGATTTACATTTTACAATGTTACATCTGGTCTATGAGAACAAGTTGCTCTCTCTCACACACACACACACAAAATGCAGTCTGGGAGTAGATTAGGTTTGGACAGGGTCTCAGCACTCCGACGAGAGGGGAGGGGGAGTACGAGGAGGCCACTGGGTTAATGAAATGGGTTGAGGAGGCCTTTCAACACCACCGACTCAAGTTCAAGATCAAAACAGAGATTTACCTCTAATTGAAATTAGATGCTCTATTGGCGAAACTCCCAGTGGACAGCGAGGGGAGTTGATGAAGCTGGGTGGAGCTGATGTGGAGTTTACAGTCTGGGGGTAGAGGAGCTGATGTGGAGTTTACAGTCTGGGGGTGGAGGAGCTGATGTGGAGTTTACAGTCTGGGGGTGGAGGAGCTGATGTGGAGTTTACAGTCTGGGGGTGGAAGAGCTGATGTGGAGTTTACAGTCTGGGGGTGGAGGAGCTGATGTGGAGTTTACAGTCTGGGGGTGGAGGAGCTGATGTGGAGTTTACAGTCTGGGGGTGGAGGAGCTGATGTGGAGTTTACAGTCTGGGGGTGGAGGAGCTGATGTGGAGTTTGCAGTCTGGGGGTGAAGGAGCTGATGTGGAGTTTACAGTCTGGGGGTGGAGGAGCTGATGTGGAGTTTACAGTCTGGGGGTGGAGGAGCTGATGTGGAGTTTGCAGTCTGGGGGTGAAGGAGCTGATGTGGAGTTTACAGTCTGGGGGTGGAGGAGCTGATGTGGAGTTTACAGTCTGGGGTTGAAGGAGCTGATGTGGAGTTTACAGTCTGGGGGTAGAGGAGCTGGTGTGGAGTTTACAGTCTGGGGGTGGAGGAGCTGATGTGGAGTTTACAGTCTGGGGGTGGAAGAGCTGATGTGGAGTTTACAGTCTGGGGGTAGAGGAGCTGATGTGGAGTTTACAGTCTGGGGGTGGAGGAGCTGATGTGGAGTTTACAGTCTGGGGGTGGAGGGGCTGATGTGGAGTTTACAGTCTGGGGGTGGAGGGGCTGATGTGGAGTTTACAGGCACCAGCGGAGCTAGTGGTTGTGATAAAATGTTCATTGGGTGTATCCCAATTCCTTAAAGACTTATTTGAGGGTGAGGGGGGGTGGTGGAATGACCGTCCCTCAGTGTATGTGTATATAGAATCTCGCTCCAGGTATTTATTTATTTATTTTACCTTTATTTAACTAGGCAAGTCAGTTAAGAACAAATTCTTATTTTATATACAATCCTAATAAAAAGGAAGACGATTGTAGTGTGTGAAGGACTCCGTAAGCTCTTCCTACAGGCTCCTTATCAGACCCCACCACTCAGAGGATCATCCTACTCATTGGAATTAAGATTTTGCGTGACTGCTGGCTCCGCCAGAAGTCTGACTTCATCTCCCTCCTCCATAAATGTGTAATGTACCTTCAGCACTTACCTTTGGATGCAAGTTCATTTAACAGTGCGGCCATTTCTCATCTCAGAGTCGCTCCTAAGCAGAGGACGAGACGAGGCCAAGATGGAATTTGGGGCCTGGATTCTCTGCTTTAAAAGCACATCCATTCAACGTCAATCTCAACTTTGCCAACAGAGACAAAATCAACATGACAGTGGGATACACCGAGTGGATGACAATCAACATGACAGTGGGATACACTGAGTGGATGACAATCAACATGACAGTGGGATACACCGAGTGGATGACAATCAACATGACAGTGGGATACACCGAGTGGATGACAATCAACATGACAGTGGGATACACCGAGTGGATGACAATCAACATGACAGTGGGATACACCGAGTGGATGACAATCAACATGACAGTGGATACACCGAGTGGATGACAATCAACATGACAGTGGGATACACCGAGTGGATGACAATCAACATGACAGTGGGATACACCGAGTGGATGAGTGGATGACAATCAACATGACAGTGGGATACACTGAGTGGATGACAATCAACATGACAGTGGGATACACTGAGTGGATGACAATCAACATGACAGTGGGATACACTGAGTGGATGACAATCAACATGACAGTGGGATACACAGAGTGGATGACAATCAACATGACAGTGGGATACACCGAGTGGATGACAATCAACATGACAGTGGGATACACCGAGTGGATGACAATCAACATGACAGTGGGATACACCGAGTGGATGACAATCAACATGACAGTGGGATACACCGAGTGGATGACAATCAACATGACAGTGGGATACACCGAGTGGATGACAATCAACATGACAGTGGGATACACCGAGTGGATGACAATCAACATGACAGTGGGATACACCGAGTGGATGACAATCAACATGACAGTGGGATACACCGAGTGGATGAAACATTAGGAACACCTCTTTCCATGACTGACCAGGTGAAAGCTATGGATGACAATCAACATGACAGTGGGATTGATGTCACATGACAGTGGGATCTTAAATCCACTGGATGACAAATCAGTGTAGATGAAGGGGAGGCGACAGGTTAAAGAAGTATTTTTAAGCTTTGAGACAATAGAGGCATGGATTGTGTGTGTGTGCCATTCAGAGGGTGAATGGGCAAGACATAATATTTAAGCTTCCACCACTCCCTCACCCCCATCCTACCCCATGCATTCTGAAAGCCTATCACGTAACAATATTTATTTTACCCTTATTTTACCAGGTAAGTTGACTGAGAACACATTCTCATTTACATCAACGAGCTGGGGTATAGATACAGAGGAGATTAATGAGCCAATTGGAAGCTGGATATGAGGCCATGTGGTATAGGGCCAGATTGGATGACAATCAACTCTTAATATAACTTGTTTAGACCAGAAGAATGACAGATCCATCCACTGGTTCCCCAACACCACTTTCAGCAGCATCTGGATCTCCCATCCAGGAACGGAAACCATAATGCTTAGCTTCAATCAAACAGTGGGATATATCAAACATAATATATCAACATAACATCAAATATATCAAACATAATATATCAAACATAATATATCAAACATAATATCAAACATAATATATCAAACATAATATATCAAACATCATAAACATAATATATCAAACATAATATATCAAACATAATATATCAAACATAATATATCAAACATAATATATCAAACATAATACATCAAACATAATATATCAAACATAATATATCAAACATAATATATCAAACATAATATATCAAACATAATATATCAAACATAATATATCAAACATAATATATCAAACATAACATATCAAACATAATATATCAAACATAATATATCAAACATAATATATCAAACATAATATAAACATATCAAACATAATATAAACATATCAAACATAATATATATAAACATATCAAACATAATATATCAAACATAATATCAAACATATATAAACATATCAAACATAATATATCAAAATATCAAACATAATATAAACATATCAAACATAATATAAACATATCAAACATAATATATCAAACATAATATAAACACATCAAACATAATATATCAAACATAATATATCAAACATAATATATCAAACATAATATATCAAACATAATATATCAAACATAATATATCAAACATAACATATCAAACATAACATATCAAACATAATATAAACATATCAAACATAATATATCAAACATAACATATCAAACATAATATATCAAACATAATATATCAAACATAATATATCAAACATAATCTATCAAACATAATATATCAAACATAATATAAACATATCAAACATAATATATCAAACATAATATAAACATATCAAACATAATATATCAAACATAATATATCAAACATTATATAAACATATCAAACATAATATAAACACATCAAACATAATATATCAAACATAATATAAACACATCAAACATAATATAAACACATCAAACATAATATAAACACATCAAACATAATATATCAAACATAATATAAACACATCAAACATAATATATCAAACATAATATAAACATATCAAACATAATATAATATATCAAACATAATATATCAAACATAATATATCAAACATAATATATCAAACATAATATATCAAACATAATATATCAAACATAATATATCAAACATAATATATCAAACATAATATAAACACATCAAACATAATATATCAAACATAATATAAACATATCAAACATAATATATCAAACATAATATAAACACATCAAACATAATATATCAAACATAATATAAACACATCAAACATAATATAAATATATCAAACATAATATAAACACATCAAACATAATATAAACACATCAAACATAATATAAACACATCAAACATAATATAAACACATCAAACATAATATAAACACATCAAACATATCAAATGTAATATATCAAACGTAATATATCAAATATATCGTGCATAATATATCAAACATATCAAATGTAATATATCAAACATGTCCGAATGCAGATTCCTCATCATACTGAGAAGGGACTTATGGGACTTGTATATGAGACCTGTGCCTCAGATGAACACATTAGCATGAGTCAGCTCTATTTCCTGCTCAAAAGGGCCATTAAGGCACCTCGGGCCATTCTTTACAGGCCACCAGCCTGCCAGTCAGGCCTAAACAGCTGTAGTTTCCAGCTACCTTCACGGGCAGCCAGCTAGCGAGCCAGACACAGACAGCTGTAGCTTCCAGCTACATTCACAGCTTCCGTCTTCATTTAAGCCCATGGTATTCAGTGCCATTATCTGGGCCAAGGTTGCACACATCCAGTAGGCCAGCCGTTCTTCCCAAAGGCAAATGTATGTAGGCCTAAATTAATTAAAAAGCACGTCCTTATGCGTGGCAGCTGCTCTATGGGATGGGGACTCTGACAGGGCTTCCCAAGCTCGGTCCTGGGGTCCCCACTGGCTGTATAGTGCTAGGGCAAAAAACAAAACGTGCACCCATGTGGGGCCCCAGGACCGAGTTAGGGAAACCCTGCTCTATGGGATGGGGACTCTGTGGGATGGGTGCTTGGAGACAGAAAATAGGGCAATAACTCATGTATCAACAAGGACATGAAGGACATGACACCTTGTTTTGAGAATGAGTTTGAATCATTGAAGGACACAACACCTTGTTTTGAATCATTGAAGGCAATAACAAAAATTATTGATATGGATCTTTTTTTCAGAATGTACCTTTACCCTGTTCTCCCATCCTCTTCATTCAGCCCGGTGTTGGCCACAGTCACAACCAACTGTAAGGAGTGCATTATTCGTCATGACAACCTAATTCTCTAGCATCCGAGAGTAAACTTCACAAGCCATCAATGTCAGGGTACTTCCCCCCCCCCTTGTAACACTCAGAAGTGACAAATCAGCCCCCGCTTGCTCACTCCCTCTGCACGGTGGCGCACTCGGTCTCGGATTCAGACTCTTCATTTCCCTCTTCATCACTTCAAAGAGAAAAGGCGTCTTTTCAGCAGTCTCTATGTTTTCCTATATACACACTGAACAAAGATATATTTTACTGAGTTACAGTTCATATGAGGAAATCAGTCAATGGAAATAAATAAATTAGTCTCTAATCTATGGATTTCACATGACTGGGAATACAAATACGTAACTGTTGGTCACAGATACCTTCACGGTATTTTTGCGCATTCAAATTGTCATTGATAAAATGAAATTGTGTTCTTTGTCCGTAGCTTATGCCTGCCCATAACATAACTCCACCGCCACCATGGGGCACTCTTCACAACGTTGTTCGTAGCTTATGCCTGCCCATAACATAACTCCACCGCCACCATGGGGCACTCTTCACAACGTTGTTCGTAGCTTATGCCTGCCCATAACATAACTCCACCGCCACCATGGGGCACTATTCACAACGTTGTTCGTAGCTTATGCCTGCCCATAACATAACCCCACCGCCACCATGGGGCACTCTTCACAACGTTGTTCGTAGCTTATGCCTGCCCATAACATAACCCCACCGCCACCATGGGGCACTCTTCACAACGTTGTTCGTAGCTTATGCCTGCCCATAACATAACTCCACCGCCACCATGGGGCACTCTTCACAACGTTGTTCGTAGCTTATGCCTGCCCATAACATAACTCCACCGCCACCATGGGGCACTCTTCACAACGTTGTTCGTAGCTTATGCCTGCCCATAACATAACTCCACCGCCACCATGGGGCACTCTTCACAACGTTGTTCGTAGCTTATGCCTGCCCATAACATAACCCCACCGCCACCATGGGGCACTCTTCACAACGTTGTTCGTAGCTTATGCCTGCATGGCCACCATGGGGCAACATAACATAACTCCACCGCCACCATGGGGCACTCTTCACAACGTTGTTCGTAGCTTATGCCTGCCCATAACATAACTCCACCGCCACCATGGGGCACTCTTCACAACGTTGTTCGTAGCTTATGCCTGCCCATAACATAACTCCACCGCCACCATGGGGCACTCTTCACAACGTTGTTCTTAGCTTATGCCTGCCCATAACATAACCCCACCGCCACCATGGGGCACTCTTCACAACGTTGTTTGAGCTTATGCCTGCCCATAACATAACCCCACCTTGCCGCCACCATGGGGCACTCTGTTCATAACATAACTCCACCGCTACCATGGGGCACTCTGTTCATAACATAACCTCACCACCACCATGGGGCACTCTGTTCATAACATAACTCCACCACCACCATGGGGCACTCTGTTCATAACATAACTCCACCACCACCATGGGGCACTCTGTTCATAACATAACTCCACCGCCACCATGGGGCACTCTGTTCATAACATAACCCCACCAACACCATGGGGCACTCTGTTCATAACATAACTCCACCACCACCATGGGGCACTCTGTTCATAACATAACTCCACCGCCACCATGGGGCACTCTGTTCATAACATAACCCACCACCACCATGGGGCACTCTGTTCATAACATAACTCCACCACCACCATGGGGCACTCTGTTCATAACATAACCTCACCACCACCATGGGGCACTCTGTTCATAACATAACCTCACCACCACCATGGGGCACTCTGTTCATAACATAACTCCACCGCCACCATGGGGCACTCTGTTCATAACATAACCTCACCACCACCATGGGGCACTCTGTTCATAACATAACCTCACCACCACCATGGGGCACTCTGTTCATAACATAACTCCACCGCCACCATTACTCTGTTCTAACATAACCTCACCACCACCATGGGCACTCTGTTCAAATAACATAACTCCACCGCCACCATGGGGCACTCTGTTCATAACATAACTCCACCGCCACCATGGGGCCTCCACCACCACCATGGGGCACTCTGTTCATAACATAACCTCACCACCACCATGGGGCACTCTGTTCATAACATAACCTCACCACCATGGGGCACTCTGTTCATAACATAACCTCACCACCACCATGGGGCACTCTGTTCATAACATAACCTCACCACCACCATGGGGCACTCTGTTCATAACATAACTCCACCGCCACCATGGGGCACTCTGTTCATAACATAACTCCACCGCCACCATGGGGCACTCTGTTCATAACATGGGGCACCATGGGGCACTGTTCATAACATAACCTCACCACCACCATGGGGCACTCTGTTCATAACATAACTCCACCGCCACCATGGGGCACTCTGTTCATAACATAACCTCACCACCACCATGGGGCACTCTGTTCATAACATAACTCCACCGCCACCATGGGGCACTCTGTTCATAACATAACCTCACCACCACCATGGGGCACTCTGTTCATAACATAACCTCACCACCACCATGGGGCACTCTGTTCATAACATAACTCCACCGCCACCATGGGGCACTCTGTTCATAACATAACTCCACCGCCACCATGGGGCACTCTGTTCATAACATAACCTCACCACCACCATGGGGCACTTTGTTCATAACATAACCTCACCACCACCATGGGGCACTCTGTTCATAACATAACCCCACCGCCACCATGGGGCACTCTTCACAACGTTGTTCGTAGCTTATGCCTGCCCATAACATAACCCCACCGCCGCCACCATGGGGCACTCTGTTCATAACATAACTCCACCGCCACCATGGGGCACTCTTCACAACGTTGTTCGTAGCTTATGCCTGCCCATAACATAACTCCACCGCCACCATGGGGCACTCTTCACAACGTTGTTCGTAGCTTATGCCTGCCCATAACATAACTCCACCGCCACCATGGGGCACTCTTCACAACGTTGTTCTTAGCTTATGCCTGCCCATAACATAACCCCACCGCCACCATGGGGCACTCTTCACAACGTTGTTCGTAGCTTATGCCTGCCCATAACATAACCCCACCGCCGCCACCATGGGGCACTCTGTTCATAACATAACTCCACCGCTACCATGGGGCACTCTGTTCATAACATAACCTCACCACCACCATGGGGCACTCTGTTCATAACATAACTCCACCACCACCATGGGGCACTCTGTTCATAACATAACTCCACCACCACCATGGGGCACTCTGTTCATAACATAACTCCACCGCCACCATGGGGCACTCTGTTCATAACATAACCCCACCAACACCATGGGGCACTCTGTTCATAACATAACTCCACCACCACCATGGGGCACTCTGTTCATAACATAACTCCACCGCCACCATGGGGCACTCTGTTCATAACATAACCTCACCACCACCATGGGGCACTCTGTTCATAACATAACTCCACCACCACCATGGGGCACTCTGTTCATAACATAACCTCACCACCACCATGGGGCACTCTGTTCATAACATAACCTCACCACCACCATGGGGCACTCTGTTCATAACATAACTCCACCGCCACCATGGGGCACTCTGTTCATAACATAACCTCACCACCACCATGGGGCACTCTGTTCATAACATAACCTCACCACCACCATGGGGCACTCTGTTCATAACATAACTCCACCGCCACCATGGGGCACTCTGTTCATAACATAACCTCACCACCACCATGGGGCACTCTGTTCATAACATAACTCCACCGCCACCATGGGGCACTCTGTTCATAACATAACTCCACCGCCACCATGGGGCACTCTGTTCATAACATAACTCCACCACCACCATGGGGCACTCTGTTCATAACATAACCTCACCACCACCATGGGGCACTCTGTTCATAACATAACCTCACCACCACCATGGGGCACTCTGTTCATAACATAACCTCACCACCACCATGGGGCACTCTGTTCATAACATAACCTCACCACCACCATGGGGCACTCTGTTCATAACATAACTCCACCGCCACCATGGGGCACTCTGTTCATAACATAACTCCACCGCCACCATGGGGCACTCTGTTCATAACATAACCTCACCACCACCATGGGGCACTTTGTTCATAACATAACCTCACCACCACCATGGGGCACTCTGTTCATAACATAACTCCACCGCCACCATGGGGCACTCTGTTCATAACATAACCTCACCACCACCATGGGGCACTCTGTTCATAACATAACTCCACCGCCACCATGGGGCACTCTGTTCATAACATAACCTCACCACCACCATGGGGCACTCTGTTCATAACATAACCTCACCACCACCATGGGGCACTCTGTTCATAACATAACTCCACCGCCACCATGGGGCACTCTGTTCATAACATAACTCCACCGCCACCATGGGGCACTCTGTTCATAACATAACCTCACCACCACCATGGGGCACTTTGTTCATAACATAACCTCACCACCACCATGGGGCACTCTGTTCATAACATAACCTCACCACCACCATGGGGCACTCTTCACAACGTTGACGTCAGCAAACTGCTCGCCCACACGACGCCATACACATGGTCTGCGGTTGTGTGGCCGGTTGAACGTACTGCCAAATTCTCTAAAACAACGTTGGAGGCAGCTTTTGGTAGAGGAATGAACATCAAATTCTCTGGCAAAAGCTTGGTTAGACATTCCTGCTGTCAGCATGTCAATTGCACGCTCCCTCAAAACTTGAAACATCTGTGGCATTGTGTTGTGTGACAAAAATGCACATTTTAGAGTTGCCTTTTTTGTCCCCAGCACAAGGTGCACCTGTGTAATGATCATGCTGTTTAATCAGATTCTTGATATGACAGACCTGTCAGGTGGATGGAATATCTTGGCAGAGGAGAAATGCTCACTGACTAGAATGCCAACAGATGTGTGCACAACATTTGAGAGAAATCAGCTTTTTGTGAGTATGGAACATTTCTGTGATCTTTTATTGCAGCTCATGAAACATGGGACCAACACTTTACATGTTGTGTTTATATTTTTGTTCAGTGTAGTTTGTTTTCACTCCCTCTTCTCTTTACCCACTACAGTACTCTCATCTGGCCAAAAACAGAGAGAGCTGTTTGTTTGTGTCAAGACATTTTGGCCAAAATCGAATCTAATCCTAGATAAGGCTTAAATCAAAAGTCAAAAGTACCAAAGCACCAAATCATCAGTCAAATTTATAAAGGACTTTTTACATCAGCAGGTGTCACAAAGTAATGTCAACACTCAATTCAACATGCCCCCCAAACCCAGGTTGTGTTGCCCTTCGCATGGTTAAGGTGCTTGCTCTATTTTGAGTCCACTTTTCCTAAGACCACAATGGTTGCATTCATAGTAAAAAAGAGGCAAGAACAATTGCAGCAATCTGTAGATCACAGTAATTATATCACAAAGACAGGAACAATCGCAGCAATCTGTAGAACACAGTAATTATATCACAAAGACAGGAACAATCGCAGCAATCTGTAGATCACAGTAATTATATCACAAAGACAGGAACAATCGCAGCAATCTGTAGAATACAGTAGTTATATCACAAAGACAGGAACAATCGCAGCAATCTGTAGATCACAGTAGTTATATCACAAAGACAGGACCAGGCTAATGCATGTGAATGTTGGATGGCTTCCTTCCAGGTGGTGCTCACAGCACCATTAATCAAGTGAGTTTCCCCCTATATGACAACAACACTAATTGTTGCTGAAAAGAGAGAATGTCACAGCTTTCTATCGTCTCCATTAAAACACGTCTGCAATCTAATTCACTTGAGATCTCTTCACCACTCGTTGATCTCATTGAAACAGTGATCTCACTGAAACAGAACACACAAGGACAGGACACATCATGTGACCAAGAGAGAGAGATTGGTCTCAATCTCAACGTTCTATAGACAAGAGAAAAGCAACAGGGAGGGAGATGTAACACAGCAGTGAACTAGGGAGAGAGAAGGGAGTTAAAAGATTGACGGATGGGCAGGGGTGGAAAGGTGATGGTTGCGTACTTCAGGGTTCATTGCTCCTCCAGTCTGATTACTAGAACAGCAGCCACAATCAGCTGCGCAAACCAAAGACATATTGACAAGTGCCAACAAATCTCATGAACTTTCCATTCTCCTTCTACAATGGACTGGAGAGTTACCCCCCCCATAAAGTGTCCTTCATCAGGTACAAAGTCGTCATCAAGGCAAAGAGTGGCTACTTTGAAGAATCTTAAATATATTTAGAGTTGTTTAACAATTTTTGGGTTACTACATGATTCCAATGTGTTATTACATAGTTTTGTTGTCTTCGCTATTATTCTACAATGTAGAAAATTGTTTAAAAAATAAAGAAAAACCCTGGAATAAGTAGGTGTCCAAACTTTTGACTGGTACTGTTTTTATATATCTGTATTAAACAATGAAAAGTATTCATCTAAAATGAATGAAAATGATCTATATGACATTGCAACATAGCCTACAAGGATAGACAATTACACACATTTTCATAAAACATATTTATGAGTGCACCATAAAAAAGACCGACTGGTAGCCGTAGCGGGTTGTTATTGTAGCGCTACAGTTGCGGCGCTACAGTCTGAGGCTCCACGTGTAGCAAGTGAAGAGGAAAATGTCCAGTCAGTGCCAGATTGAATGAGAAGTTAGCTACATGAGAAGGGCGTTGTTTCATATGAATGGTGTTGTTGTAGACATGTACACCACGGAGAGCGCAGCAACATAGCATGAATTAGCCTTGCTACTTTAGCTAGTTACCTTCTTTACAACTATTTGATACAGTCACTACCATTTGGTATGAGATAACCTATTGCAGTCACACGTTTGTCTAATTTGCGCGATTCGGTTTGGCTGCTTCCTCTCCCATGTCACACACAGACTGTCACACACCAGCCCCTGATCCTCCCCTACCCTTCTGCTGAAATAAGCAGAGCGCAGTGCACCGGCTCTCGAGTAGTGGCGAGAGTATCTCCATTGACGTGTGTGTGGAGGTGAGGGAGGGAAGGGAAGGTGAGGTGAAGGGGTGGTTCTTTTAAACACATGAATTTGGACTATCCGTATTACCGAAAAAAATACGATATTCGATTAGTGAAATCATTTCAAATGCCCATCACTACTACATGCCATCTCCTGCCATTGTTTGAGCTAGATGTGAGTGACGTTGTTTCATATTAATGGTGTAACTCAATTTGTAACTGTGTCGCACTGCTCTGCTTTATCTTGGCCAGGTCGCAGTTGTAAATGGGAACTTGTTCTCAACAGGCCTACCTGGTTAAATAAAGGTGAAAAACAACATAAAAGTGCCCTCTGATCCAAAAAAGTACCTGGAGTAAAAGTATTTTCGCAATATTCCGAAAAAAAGGAAACATTACCAGCACATCACCTGGGGTCCAGGTTCAATTCCTGGTCCAGCTACCTGATAGATTTGCTACATTGATGTCAGCAGTGTCATGGAGTATTGGCGCTTAATGGAGGCCATCAAAGGCGTGTCCCATCAGTATGGGCTCAAAGGAATTGTGAGAGTGAAGCACAGCCATGTGCATTCAGAAGGGAGAGGTAGTAACTACAACATGTATAGCGACCTCGTTAAGAGCGTCAAGCCTCTGTGTAATGGATAAAGTGTTGAACAGACAGTTGCAGAGGCCCAGATCCAAGTCCCAGTCGAGCTACCCGCCGACTTCGCTAGAATAGTCTGTAACGACATCCGTTTCATAGTAGGCTATTGATTATCATCCATAGACGAGGCCTATGATAATTCCCTAGCGGTAATATTCCGTTTCATAGTAGGCTATTGATTATCATCCATAGATTAGGCCTATGATAATTCCCTAGCGGTAATATTCCGTTTCATAGTAGGCTATTGATTATCATCCATAGATTAGGCCTATGATAATTCCCTAGCGGTAATATTCCGTTTCATAGTAGGCTATTGATTATCTTCCATAGACTAGGCCTATGATAATTCCCTAGCGGTAATATTCCGTTTGCAATTCGAACAGGTCCATGGCATTTTAAATGACTTTATAACCTGTATCCAATATTTGAATTTGAGATCCATTAGAGATGTTCTTTGCCATAGACATAATGTGCCAGCAAGGGGTTTAGTTCAGTACTGGAGTTTTCTACTGAAGTCCAGGAAAGAGGAGACAGATGCCTGGTTTTAATGTCTATGCTCAGATCCAGGAGCATCTCACTTGTTACTCATGGTGATAATTCCGCCTGCCTTTTGTTTTTGCATGTAATTGAATTCAGAGAAAGCAGCATGTATAATTCCATCCACAAAATCTGGTGATGGGATATAATTGTGAGAGGAAATAACATCACGTGAGCTTATTTATTTGAAGTCCATAACCATGAAATGATTAATACATGCGCATTGCCAATTATGATAGGAGAATTACATGCGCCTATCGTTCTCTTCCCCCAATATTATCTGTTCCAAACTAAACCCCCTTAACTCATCCAGGCTCACCCCCTGCAGAGAACGAATCAATGCAAACACTGGAGCGGCTGACACCGGTTCATGCATTATTTAATCCGTTCGAGGCGTTATGATAGCGAGCATCACGATGCCAACTAATAAAACGTCACCCATGCATGTTGCGTTTTTTTTCTCTGGGAATAGTCCAAGCTCAAATTATTCGCCTTTATTTCAAGAAGCCGTCCAGGAAAGGGATTTGGGGTGCATTTTGTGGATGAGAGATCGATACATGTTAAAAAATGATCCTAGCTACATGTTACATTTGGTTAAAATGCAATAAGAAATATTTCAGTTCACGGGGAGTTTCTCATCAGATGACGTATTTTAAATGTATTTCTCACCTGTGCCAGTAGTGGCATCTTGAGTGACTGATGTGATGCGCGGACTGGAGATGAAATTTGGAAAACAAAATGAGAGGGCATCAACATGAGGCAACAGTGATGATGAGATAGGGAATTATGAGATCTCGAGCCTATAACCGAGTCACTCTTTGAAATGCCTGAAGATCAGGAGATTCGGCACAATAAAATCGATTTCCGATGCAATTACGCAGAACTGGACCGCAAGAACAACCGCCTACATGTGCTCAATGTGACACCTAACAAAATTGTATGTTTAGGCTATTTACAAGCAGGTATTTATGCTAGATAATTTCAGCAGGTTGCGGTAGACTCAGCTATACGTAAACACCGTTATCCACTGTTAATGCATGATAATGTAGCCAGCAACATGTAAATTGATGAATACGACAACAGATTGAACGCAAACTACCTCACCTGCTAACAGCTTGGCAGTAGCGGTTTCACGGAGTCTTCAAAATACACCAGAACAAACAGGAACCCGTGTATGGAAAAGCGGTGTTGTATCTCCGGATAGATGCTGCTCCTAGAAAGCAGGGGTATGGCAAGCTGTCACTCCTGGAAGCCCAGGCGAATGCTCCATAGACGCTGACGCATCAGTGCCAAGCCGTGCCCGAGTAGTAAAACGACTGTCCTTAACCTGCAGCTGCCGGACTTTGCACCATGTGGCGCTGTTACACCGATTGTGCACGAAAGTCGAGGTGAAGGGAGGCGCATCTGTGACAGCCGAAAGTCAGACACTGATGTGGTTTTCCAAAAGCAACGCAGTGCAACATGGTAGCGTTTTTGTAATGTCGAAATAAACTTTTCCAAATATGTGTGTACATTGTACTATAAATTGGTCAGAGGCCCTTAAATATCACATTTTAATTGTACATATATACTGTGTATATTAAGTTGGTTCCTGTTTCAGTCACGTGTAGGACAAACAAAAACAACCTAATGATTGGTTGAGTATGGAGCCTACCACAATGCAGGCAATGGCTGCAGGATGAAGTTGAAGAGCAACTGCTTTTGATCACATGGTTTTTGCAAAGTTCATGCAGTCTTCATGTCAGCGCAAGTCAGACAGTTTTTATCCCTATAATGCCACACACTTTGGAAGGCAAAGTGATCTGTTAGAATGCGGCCATAGCCTAGACGTAAACACAGTAAATGACACTCAAGCTAAACTGAACAAAAATATAAACTCAACATGTAAAGTATTGGCCCCATGGTTCCTGAACTGAAATAAAATATCCCAGAAATGTTCCATATACACAAAAAGCTAATTTCTCTCAAATATTGTGCACAAATTTGTTTACATCCCAGTTAGTGAGCATTTCTCAGTTGTAAAGATAATCCATCCACCTCACATATCAAGAAGCTGATTAAACAGCATGATCATTACACAGGTGCACCTTGTGCTGGGGACAATAAAAAGCCTCTCTAAAATGTGCATTTTTGTCACACAACACAATACCACAGATCTCTCACATTTTGAGAGAGCATGCAATTGGAATGCTGACTGCAGGAATGTCTACCAGAGCTGTTGGCAGAGAATTTTATGTTCACTTCTCCATCATAAGTCGCCTCCAACACAATTTTAGAGAATTTGGCAGTATGTCCAACCGGCCTCACAACCGCAGATCACGTGTAACCACGCCAACCTAGGACCTCCACATCTGGCTTCTTCACCTGAGTTACAGTTCCTTCTATGAACTGTCACTCAGTCAAATCTTAGAAATTGTTGCATGTTCTATTTTTGTTCAGTATATAATATGTAGAATAGGAAATCATATCAGCTCTATAGATAACATTTCTATGATTTGAAATGTTCAGGACATCACACCTCCCTCCACTCAGTTTAGCAGCAGTGCGGTGAATCAACAGTGATAACTATGATACAATTAAACTCAGTGTGCAGATTGATTCTGTCTACTGGATCTCACAGAGAAACAGAGATCAAACATCACAACTAAAAAAAGTAAGTAAGCATTTCACTGTAAGGTCTTATCTATACCTGTTGTATTAGGAGATTGTGACAGATACAATTTGATTTGAATTACTTTGGCCCGCAGTCACTCAGCCCTTGGTAAATCTTATTTTCTTTGTTTGAGGAACCCCATTTATTGGACTAAAGATTGCAAAATCAGGGCTGAAGTTTGCAGGAATTGTATCTGAACCATTCAGGTCAAAAAACACACCTCCCATAATGTTTGCACTGTGGTGACGAGTGCAGGATTTAATGAGAAAATCTACCTCAATCCAGGGATGGAAGATGTTGCTGTTCCTCTAAGTATCCAAAATGACCATTTGAGAAGATTGAAATACTGCTAGTTTTTAATTAAACTGCTTATTTTGTCCTCATGCTAGGCTAGCTAATGCTAAAGCAGCCCATTAGATTCCATGAAAATGTGATGCCTAGTGTCGGAGTGAGCTACGGAAAGTGTTGCTGAAGGTACTCCAGTGTCTGTTTTCTTCAATGTGCTTACCTCGTCTTACATTGTATGGATTTCAATCAACACTTGCTTCCACCGAGGAGGAACCTTGTATTTTTGTTCTCAAATGAGATTCATAGATCCCTTACACTTTTAAGAACAACCACTGAAAACATATGATGAGAATATAGAGGCAATCTCGTATAAATCATACCACCAGGAGGCACTGTGGAATGAGACAACAGCTCAACAAGCTGTTGATACAACAGCCCTATTCAGTATTGTTCGTCAGGGTCTTTGCTTGATTAGAACAACTGCATGTATCAAAGCAACAGCCAACCATCATCTTAATATCCACCCTACACTCTTGGATGAAAAGGGAGGTGTCCCAGAGCAGATCTTCAGGGTCATCCCAGCCAGCAAAATGTGGCATGTGACGTCACAATGACGTCATTTTTAGCCCGGGCTGGCACTGCTCTCTTTACACTTCCAATATATTTCTGTGGGTGTTGATTTTTAGGATGCAACTTGATAAGGTAGCATTGTGTCGCTGTATTATTAATTTGTGTGTGGCGTTGCTGGGTATCCACGGCAACCGGTCTCACCGATACAGAGACATGAAGTTGAGATTAGGGAACATTTTCAAGATCTCCTTCACATAGAATTGAACAGAGAGCACTGAAAGTCCTACAAAGATTTTTTTGTGTGCCAAGTTCCCTGTTTCTCTATGCTCCGACCACTGTTTGAAAGCTAGTCTTCTCTCTCCTGCTCCTTTCCCACAGTGCTGATCTAGGCTGACTTCTCTGGTCTGTCAGTGGTGCATCGCTGTGCCACCACTAGCCTCTACAGCCCATGGAGAGAAATCACACACTATAAAATGTGTTTTCATTGCGTGCTCCCCTAATTAGAATTGATCTATACAAACACACTGTCTGCATTGCACTGTGCTCCACATCCCATCGCCATGACAAATGCACAGATAGGAGGAGAAAATGTGCCTGCTAATTATTTTTGCCTCAACAAACATCACTGATTAGTCTAATTCAGGGGTGATCATAGGTGTCCACAGCCTGCTCTGATAATGAGTGAGTTCACACCCAGTGTATGTGTGATTTCAATAAATCACAGACATGGGAACACAATTGAATCCCTGGCAACTGTCCATGTCCTGAACACCAGTGACTCTTACAGCATCCGATTACTCCTGTGGCATCCAAGAGGACTCTTACAGCATCCGATTACTCCTGTGGCATCCAAGAGGACTCTTGCAGCATCCGATTACTCCTGTGGCATCCAAGAGGACTCTTGCAGCATCCGATTACTCCTGTGGCATCCAAGAGGACTCTTGCAGCATCCATTCACTAAAATCCAGTTTTTTTGTCAACCAATGGATGAATATGCAGAAATATTCACATTTGTCCTCTACCCCTGTTCAATGTTTGCATTGGAATGTGTTCACTTGTTTAATATAGAAAAGAAAACAATGAAAAATGACACATTATATATTTTGGATGTTGATCTTAAAAACAGCCAGATTACTTTTATCTCTAATACAATTAGTCTTATACTGACAAACTGGCTTTGAAATCATGGACATACAAATTGGTATAAGTTCAATTCCCCGCCCATCTATGACACTTTAATTGGGGAGGACGGGCTCATAGTAATGTCTGGAACGGAATGAATGTAACCATATTACACACATCCAACACCTGGTTTTCCAATGGGTTTGATACCATTTCATCTACTCCATTTCATTCATTATTATGAGCAGGTCTCCCCTCACCAGCCTCCTCTGCTGTACCTAAGGTTCATGAAGACGTGGGTAATTTAGCCTATGATTTACAACATACTCACTTCAGATCAAAAGCTATGGATGTGAAACTCCTGTTGCTCTCAGAGAACACAAGCAAGCCACCATTGTTCAAAGTCATCAGGCCCTACTCTCGCATCTCACCCATTATCTCCTGCCAACCTGAAGTCCTTCCCCAAGGTTATCACTGTCTTCACCGGTTGACCAGGCTCAGACAAGAGCTCCAGTCGCCATATCATGAATACTCAATGAGGGACGAGGCAAGTGGGATGCGGCTCGCTTTTCAACATGTCTGCATTACCAATCAGCCCATTGACTCCAATTACGCCCGCGTGGCACTAACTGGTGAGCTCATTATGTCTGCTCCCCGGAGTCATCACTCCACTGTGACATTCACTCAAGGTAACACAGACAAGACAGCCTGTTTGTTAGTCTGTCTCTGTATCCTGGTCAGGGTCCAGATTGGCAACTATCTGGTAAGGCCATCACTGAGAGACAATAACTCACAGCCGGAATACATTGTCCTGAGCTGTTTTGCCAGATATCCATCTGATTCACAGGGAAGGGTCTTAACAGCCTTCAAACATTGAGATGTATCACCATCGGTCAAGCTGATGTGTGATCCAACACCCTACTGTATATTTTTTCAGAAGGCTAATAATGTTTTAAATTGGGGGTATTTACCCAGAGGAAGTTAGCCATTGCCAGACGAAAAAGCTAAATAGCAGGGGAGGCCTCGTATACAAATGTCCGTGTGGTTTCTGACCTCAATCGGGCTGAGGCATCTGGGATGATTATGTTTAGCCTCTCTCAAGGGATTCCCTGAAATGTATCTATGACCAAATCAGTTGTGAAGGATTGTGGGAGATTGGCTCAAGCTGTGTTCAACTGGTAATTGAGCACTGTATATTAGGTTGTTGCTCCAGCTGTGAGATTTCATGCTGTAGAATCATTTAAGGGACGTTCATGCCTTATGGCTGTGGAACAGCCCAGACTGAAGGTCAAACTAATGAGCTGCAATGCTACTCTGTCTGAATAAATATCAAACAAAATCACAACATGATTTGTGAAGTACTTCGGACCTCTTAAGCCGACTTCACACTGCAGATCTTCATGCTCAAATCAGTTTTGTTTTTGAAATCCGTTTTGGACCAAATTGGATGTGAGTTCAAACAGCAGTCATTTTCTGCCATTGCTACGCTAGTTGTCATAGTAACGACAGGTGTGTGTGCAGTGGTGTAGGCTGGTGGTGGTGTTTGTGCTTCCTATCACTCAGAAGTTATGTAGCTGGCTAAGCTGACAACAATGCCTGCCATGGACGTTTCCCAGTTGTTCAAAATCCTAGTGTAAGAACACATTTAAAGTCTCAAAGGATAAGATGATCCACTTGTCAAATTAGTCCTTTTTGGCCACAGCAGTCAAGTAGATAACTAGGTAGCTGTTTATCATTCTAGCACCTTCACTAATTGGTTTGTAAACAATTAAGTAGCTAGTTGGCTACCACATGATCTTGTCAAACTGTCAACAGAGTAGCTAGCAAGCAACACGATTAAAAACCACGAGGGAAAATATATCAGATTTGACCGTTCAGACACGTCGCATGGCCAGGAATCAGATTTATATCTGATTACGAAGGTGGAATGTGGCTTGAAATATCCTATTCTGTGTGCTTTTTGGCTGTTCAGACGGAAGAAAAAAGAACCGATTTGAATCGGATATGCAACATTTTGTTTATTTGAGTCACTTTAAAATGCCATTTTGAACACGACTTTTGTGTTGCATTTTTTCTTTCTATTCTGTTTATCACGTTGTTCTCATTCACCCAGACCTTGTCTTCCTCCAACCAGACAGCACCATTTTCAAGCTTGCACTTCACTTCTGGGTCTCATCAAGAGCATTCTCTGTGCATGTGCTTGGCACTAAAACAAAGTTAGACCCTGCTTATGCAAACTACAAATGTCAGCTCAGCACCCCTCCCTGGTCCATTAGGTTCCCTGCTTGCCTGAGACATTCATTCATCTTCACATAGTCAGTCACACACTCCTCCAGGCACCCGCCACTGTCTCTGATACCCGCTGTGGTTGTGTACATTGATCTGACCCAACTCATCATCTCCAGTTGGTTCCATCAATGGACTGTACTCGTTCTAAGATAGATGTCTCCAAGGGTGTGTGTGTGTGTGTGTGTGTGTGTGTGTGTGTGTGTGTGTGTGTGTGTGTGTGTGTGTGTGTGTGTGTGTGTGTGTGTGTGTGTGTGTGTGTGTGTGTGTGTGTGTGTGTGTGTGTGTGTGTGTGTGTGTGTGTGTGTGTGTGTGTGTGTGTGTGTGTGTGTGTGTGTGTGTTTGCTCACCAAGGAGGTCTAACAGACATTAGCACTGATATTATTTTGAGCCTGCACTCATATTTACTTTTCTGTTCTTGTCATAGCAACAAGGACATTCTATTGAAGCACCATACAGTGTAGTGCCTGTTGCTGTCCTCGAAGGACGATGCTACAGTCATCCAGATTCCAGGTTTTCAACGCCAGGTAGGAACAGCAGTGCACTATCCAATTGCTGCAGCTTTGAGCAATTACAGAGGATCTTAGGCCCAGTTCAGAGTATTCATTCCACGTCACAAACCATAGTCTCAAATGGACCAAAAACATGTGATTAAAAGAGGAAAGGACATTGAACACATTGGAAAGATTCATGTATCCTCGCTAGCTGCAATATGTCCACCCAGGCGTATCTTCCAGACGTTAGATCCCTTCCCAAAACTGACCACACATCTCATATTAGTTCAAACAGGTTCATGTCAAGGAAAATATTGTCCATGTCAAAGCCAGAACATTTACAGACATATAAATAGACTATGTGTTTTTAGTAGCCTGGACAAAATTCCACCGTCATGTAGTCACACTCATTACCTCATATACCCACAACTCTTTGCTTTCAGGGGTTTCCTTTGGCCTGTCTTTATGCCTGAACCATATGTATTTCATCTACTTGCATAGTCATTGATCACATGAATGTGGATGACAAAAATGACTGTTTCACGATTCAATAAATGGTTTCGTTGTTTAATCGCTGGCAGTTCAGAAACAATACGTGGACAGAGACCAGAGTGGGACAGGGCTGGCGCTACATGTCTCCTGCATAGTTATCATTCATCTACTTGCATAGTCATTGATCACATGAATAAGCATTTTGCTACACTCACAATAACATCTGCTAACCATGTGTATGTGACCAATAACATTTGATTTGATTTGATCTGGCTGGGATAACCTCTGCAGGTCAGAGTTGTGTTTTCTGTCTGTCTGTCCCTCCCACCTACTTCTAAAACCTCACAGACCAACCATTGCCGTGACAAAGCTGTTCTCGCAATTGATTACATACGTCTGATAAGATTCACAGAAAGCCACAGAGAAGAGATTACTTCTGCATGTGAGTAAATACCTTTGGTTGTGCTTCCTTACCACAATTGGCGTCTTACCAGGTAGTGAACTAGCAAATATATTTTATAAGGGTTAATGTGCAATATTTTCTGCTGCTAAATAGATATTTATATATATGATATATTTCCCTTGATTCTATCTTATGAATGCCTCAGCATTGAACAACTGTTTTATCCCACCATAAGACAAAATATAAGGTTGTTTTGAGTCCATGCTTTTAACAATGTCTTTGTAAACAAACAGTATATATCTTCGAAATATGTTTAAAATGATCATGTTGATCTCATGGACTATCAGTCCTTGCATCCATATCTTCATCTATGAATTTGAGTGGTTACGTTTCTCTAGCTCCATCCCTCAATTTGATTTCAAACCAAGTGGTGGTGCTGTTGTTCAGCTGAAAAACAAATGCAGGGTTGTGGGCTGCAGTCAGGTTTGGGAAAGAAGACATGATGTTTGTTCAGTAGAGTGTTTTATTGACGTAGATAAAGTACTGAAAAGCATTACAAAAAGAAAAGGTACATCAACATTTCATAATAAAACAGTCTTATTAAGAATTCATGAAAAAATGGTGGTCTTTGTAACAGCTACTTAGGTGAGCTGTTACAAAGCGACTTAGGTGACTAAATTAGACTTGATATACTTGACAAGATAAAATACATTTAAAGATTAGAATCAAAGATTAGTGGGGCCTCCTGAGTGGTGCAGCAGTCTAAGGCACGGCATTGCAGTGCTTGAGGTGTCACTACAGACCGGGGTTTGATCCCAGGCTGTGTCATAGCCGGCTGTTACCGGGAGTCCCATAGGGCGGCGCACAAATGGGCCAGTATTGTGACGGTTTGACTGGGGGGGCTTTACTTGGCTCATCAAATCAAATCAAATCAAATCAAATTTATTTATATAGCCCTTCGTACGTCAGCTGATATCTCAAAGTGCTGTACAGAAACCCAGCCTAAAACCCCAAACAGCAAACAATGCAGGTGTAAAAGCACGGTGGCTAGGAAAAACTCCCTAGAAAGGCCAAAACCTAGGAAGAAACCTCAAATGTTCTGAGAGGAACCGGGCTATGTGGGGTGGCCAGTCCTCTTCTGGCTGTGCCGGGTAGAGATTATAACAGAACATGACCAAGATGTTCAAATGTTTCATAAATGACCATGCATGACATGTTCATAAATGACCATGCATGGTCAAATAATAATAAGGCAGAACAGTTGAAACTGAGCAGCAGCACAGTCAGGTGGACTGGGGACAGCAAGGAGCCATCATGTCAGGTAGTCCTGGGGCACGGTCCAGGGCTCAGGTCCTCCGAGAGAGAGAAAGAAAGAGAGAATTAGAGAGAGCATATGTGGGGTGGCCAGTCCTCTTCCGGCTGTGCCGGGTGGAGATTATAACAGAACGTGGCCAAGATGTTCAAATGTTCATAAATGACCAGCATGGTTGAATAATAGTAAGGCAGAACAGTTGAAACTGGAGCAGGAGCATGGCCAGGTGGACTGGGGACAGCAAGGAGTCCTCATGTCAGGTAGTCCTGGGACATGGTCCTAGGGCCCAGGCCAGTTGAAACTGGAGCAGCAGCATGGCCAGGTGGACTGGGGACAGCAAGGAGTCATCATGTCAGGTAGTCCTGGGGCATGGTTCTAGGGCTCAGGTCCTCCGAGAGAGAGAAAGAAAGAGAGAAGGAGAGAATTAGAGAACGCACACTTAGATTTACACAGGACACCGAATAGGACAGGAGAAGTACTCCAGATAAACAAACTGACCCTAGCCCCCGACACATAAACTACTGCAGCATAAATACTGGAGGCTGAGACAGGAGGGGTCAGGAACACTGTGGCCCCATCCGAGGACACCCCGGACAGGGCCAAACAGGAAGGATATAACCCCACCCACTCTGCCAAAGCACAGCCCCCACACCACTAGAGGGAAATCTTCAACCACCAACTTACCATCCTGAGACAAGGCCGAGTATAGCCCACAAAGATCTCCGACACGGTACAACCCAAGGGGGGAACCCAGACAGGCCGACCACAACAGTGAATCAACCCACCCAGGTGACGCACCCCCCCAGGGACGGCACGAGAGAGCCCCAGCAAGCCAGTGACTCAGCCCCCGTAACAGGGTTAGAGGCAGAGAATCCCAGTGGAAAAAGGGGAACCGGCCAGGCAGAGACAGCAAGGGCGGTTCGTTGCTCCAGAGCCTTTCCGTTCACCTTCCCACTCCTGGGCCAGACTACACTCAATCATATGACCCACTGAAGAGATGAGTCTTCAGTAAAGACTTAAAGGTTGAGACCGAGTTTGCGTCTCTGACATGGGTAGGCAGACCGTTCCATAAAAATGGAGCTCTATAGGAGAAAGCCCTGCCTCCAGCTGTTTGCTTAGAAATTCTAGGGACAATTAGGAGGCCTGCGTCTTGTGACCGTAGCGTACGTATAGGTATGTACGGCAGGACCAAATCAGAGAGGTAGGTAGGAGCAAGCCCATGTAATGCTTTGTAGGTTAGCAGTAAAACCTTGAAATCAGCCCTTGCTTTGACAGGAAGCCAGTGTAGAGAGGCTAGCACTGGAGTAATATGATCAAATTTTTTGGTTCTAGTCAGGATTCTAGCAGCCGTATTTAGCACTAACTGAAGTTTATTTAGTGCTTTATCCAGGTAGCCGGAAAATAGAGCATTGCAGTAGTCTAACCTCATCGCACTCTAGCGACTCCTTATGGCGGGCCAGGCTCCTGCAGGCTGACATCAGTCGTCAGTTGCACAGTGTTTCCTCCAACACATTGGTGCGACTGGCTTCTTGGTTAAGCGTGCGAGTGTAGTGGAGCGTGGTTTGGCGGGTCATGTTTTGGTGAATGCATGACTAGACCTTCACCTCTACCATTGGGAAGTCGCAGCGATGACATTGGATTGCAATTGGACATCACAAAAAGGGGGTAAAATAACAATACAAATTTTAAAAGAATGAAAGATTAGCAACTGAGTTTGTCATTCTCATCTATGACTCAGACCACCTGGGTCTGCCCTGAACACAACTCCCAGATTGTAGCTTTAAGTAGCAACCTTACCTGTTAAAGGACCTGGCCTGCTTTGTTGACCCCTCGAAGACACTGCCATCAGTTGCCACCTCAATCAAGGAAAGGCTGCCGGAAACAAGCTTTGTTTTGGTAGGTTTTTGGGTTCTCATCCTGGGAACAAACATGTCAATCAGGGTTTTGAAAGCAAAGTCATTGGTGAGTAGCACAATTTCTAATCTAACCTTAACTGTTATAATAAACCGTTTTAATATAATTGGTGTCCATGGGGCAGACAAGCTACTGCTCATGAAGCCAAGCGTGGCATAACTTCTCAGGCAGAATTGTACAGATGCCTTGGTTACCCCCACAGTAAACGGGTTACCAGCCACCCAGTTACCGGCCGCCCAGTTACCAGCCAACCAGTTACCAGCCGCGCAGTTACCAGCCATCCAGTTACCGGCCACCCAGTTACCGGCCACCCAGTTACCGCCCACCCAGTTACCGCCCACCCAGTTACCGGCCACCCAGTTACCGGCCACCCAGTTACCGCCCACCCAGTTACCGCCCACCCAGTTACCGGCCACCCAGTTACCGGCCACCCAGTTACCGCCCACCCAGTTACCGGCCACCCAGTTACCGCCCACCCAGTTACCGGCCACCCAGTTACCGCCCACCCAGTTACCGCCCACCCAGTTACCGCCCACCCAGTTACCGGCCACCCAGTTACCGGCCACCCAGTTACCGCCCACCGAGTTACCGGCCACCCAGTTACCGGCCACCCAGTTACCAGCCATCCAGTTACCAGCCATCCAGTTACCAGCCATCCAGTTACCAGCCATCCAGTTACCAGCCACTACCTTGAAGACTGTCTGTTGTGCTGATGTCCCAGATCCCTGCTCATCTTACAGGGTCGTGCTTCAGGGAACCACCCAGGTAAGTGTTTTTTGTCTTGAATTTGTACAATATAGCCAATTCTTTCTTTGTGGCTGGCCTATCTAGCTGGAATAGCTTAGTTCTGCCTCTAGGGCAAAATTCATGACAATAAACGTCAACCTGCATAATACCACGAAAGCTCCCTCAGAAAGAAGGACTGCACATGTATGGTAATTGCAACCACTTGGCCCAGTCCTGCATCAATCTGTACCACATTATAGCGATTGGGTAGAAGTAGGATAGCTGCAGTGGTTCTCATATTATCTCTGTCGATCTACAGTATAAGTTTGGTGGCAGTTAGGTTGAATACATACTTTGTCCCCATATATATTGTAGCCCAGCACACAGATTTCAATCCATAAGAAGGAGCATCCCACAACCTGTTGAATGGGTGGTTCACGGAAGAACCCTCCTAACCAATTTGTGGCACATCCTGGAAATGTGTCCGATAATGTGATTAAACCAGTTCCACTGCTTTAGAGGTGGACAAATATCTGGATAGTTTTTTCCTCTCAACAACCTCTCAATGAACATGCAGAGCATGTTTTACTAAGGAGGGGGGGGGGTTTCAACATGCAGTGATAGGTGTGACCGTCTGGGTCAACAGGCTGTGGCTCGGGTGACTGGAGTCCTTGACGATCTTTCGGGCCTTCCTCAGACACTCAGAATATTTTCATGAAGAAATCCAATAACTTTATTTTCAAGAATCTAATTTCTTAACTATTTTCTTCGGAAGAAACACAGGAAGAAACGTAAGAACATTTTCAAGAACTTTGGGGAATAGTATCTTGTTTAGTATGTTTCTTTTTCAGTATAAAGTTAAGGGGAAAATGGCACATCAGTAAGAAATGTCTTCTTATGAAGACTTGGTGAATCTGGGCCCAGGTCCGGAAAGTTGCATTTGAGGTTCAACTATATGTCTTAACTGCCAGCAGTTTGGTCCTTAAACATTTACAACAAAGATATGCTGTACATTGACATACTAAAATAAAGTGCCAATGTGTTATAGGAGGTCCTCTATAATGTTTACACTGTCACAGATTAAGTATAGATCTATTTTATACTACTACCAATCCTCTCCCTCCTCATTGGAGGATAACTTTATTTTCATTTTTAGTCTTTAAAAAAACACTTATCTTTTGTCCCTCTCTCCCTCCTTGTTCTCCTTGTTTCACTGTATTTCTTCCTTCCCTGGAAAAGTCTGGAAAAGTCATACCAATTGTAAAGAACAGTTTCAGCGTTGCCTTGGAGGAAATAAACACACCATTTGTTTCAAACTGAATGCTTTATTTGTGGAAAATCAAGATCTAATATTATAGATGATGAGCTGTGACAAGGATTGTATTCACAAAACAATTGCTAAACCAATTTGCATTGTGAGCAACATGACGGTTCCCAAGTTTTCACACCATGATAATATCCTCTTGGAGGCTCTATTGATGACATGGTGTGAATCAAGGAATGTTAGACACCACCATGCTCTCTCATATGTGGTGAAGGGAATTATAATAGATTGTCACGCCCTGACCTTAGTTATCTTTAATATCTCTGTTTTCTTTATATTTTGGTTAGGTCAGGGTGTGACGAGGGTGAGAATGCTGGTTTTTGTATTGTCTAGGGGGTTTTGTAGGTCTAGGTGTTTTTGTAGGTCTAGCTATTTACAGTAGGGAGAACAAGTATTTGATACATTGCCGATTTTGCAGGTTTTCCCACTTACAAAGCATGTAGAAGTCTGTAATTTTTATCATAGGTACACTTCAACTGTGAGAGACGGAATCTAAAACAAATATCCAGAAAATAACATTGTATGATTTGTAAGTAATTAATTTGAATTTTATTGCATGACATAAGTATTTGATACATCAGAAAAGCAGAACCTAATATTTGGTACAGAACCCTATGATAAAAATGACAGACCTCTACATGCTTTGTAAGTGGGAAAACCTGCAAAATCGGCAGTGTATCAAATACTTGTTCTCCCCACTGTATTTGTCTATGGTGGCCTGATATGGTTCCAAATCAGAGGCAGCTGTTTATCGTTGTCTCTGATTGGCCACCTAAATATAATCCCCATTTTCCCTTTTGGTTTTGTGGGTTCTTGTTCTTCTTGTTTGTGGGTTCTTTAGTTGCCTGTCTGCACCACTCATATTAGCTTCACGATTCATTTAGTTATTTTTTGTTAGTTTGTTCAGTGTTCATTCATTAAATAAAGAAGAATGTATGCATACCACACTGCACCTTCGTCTCCTTCGTACAACGAACGTGACAGAAGAACCCACCATAAAAGGACCAAGCAGCGTGGCCAGGAGGAGCAGACTTCATGGACATGGGATGAAAATCTGGAAGGTAAGGGATCCTGGACGTGGGAGGAAATATTGGCAGGAAAGGATCGCCTACCATGGAAGCAGGTGGAGAAAGCGCAGGATGAACGGCGAAGATACGAGGGGACACTGTTAGCACGGAAGCCCGAGAGGCAGCCCCAATAAAATAAAATTGGGGGGGTGCACAGGAGGAGATTGGCTGAGTCAGGTTGGAGACATGAGCCAACTCCTCGTGCTTACCGTGGGGAGTGTGTGACTGGTCAGGTACCGTGTTATGCAGAGATTCGCAAGGTGTCACCAGTTCGCATTCATAGCCCGGTGCGCTCTATTCCAGCTCCTCGCATTTGCCAGGCTAAAATGGGCATCCAGCCAGGACGGATGGTACTGGCTCAGCACTCCTGGTCTCCAGTACACCTCCTTGGACCAGGATATTCTGCGCCGGCACTGAGTACGGTGTCTCCGGTTCGTCTGCACAGCCCAGTGCATCCTGTGCCAGCGCCCCGCATTTGCCGGGCTCAAGTGAGCATCCAGCCAGGACACATTGTGCCAGCTTTATGGTCCAGGCCTCCAGTGCGCCTCCAGAGTCCGGTATGTCCTGTTCCTTCTCCCCGCACTCACCCTGAGATGCGTGTCTTCAGCCCGGTACCACCAGTTCTGGTACCACGCACCAGGTATCCAGTGTGCCTCCACAGTCCAGAGCTTCCGGCGACAGTACCCAGTCCAGAGCTTCCGGCGACAGTACCCAGTCCAGAGCTTCCGGTGGCGGTCCACAGTCCAGAACCTCCGGCGATGGTCCACAGTCCGGGGCCTCCGGCGACAGTCCACAGTCCGGGCCTCCGGCGATGATCCTCAGTCCAGAGCCTCCGGCGATAATCCACGGTCCGGTTCTACAAAGGCGAAGGGATCCGTGTAAAGAGGGAGGACTGTGTCCAGAACCGGAGCCCACCCGGACCCTCCCAAATAAGTTCAGGTTTGCGGTCGGGGGTCCGCACCTTTGGGGGGGGGGGGGGTACTGTCAAGCCCTGACCTTAGTTATCTTTAATATCTCTGTTTTCTTTATTTTGGTTAGGTCAGGGTGTGACGAGGGTGGGTATGCCTGTTTTTGTATTGTCTAGGCATTTTTGTAGGTATTTATATGTCTATGGTTCCCAATCAGAGGCAGCTGCTTATTGTTGTCTCTGATTGGGGATTGTATGTTGGTGGCCATTTTCCCTTTTGGTTTTGTGGGTTCTTGTTCTATGTTTAGTTGCCTGTCTGCACTACTCATATAAGCTTCATGGTTCATTTTGTGATTTTTTTGTTTGTTTGTTCAGTGTTCATTCATTAAATAAAGAAGAATGTATGCATACCACACTGCACCTTGGTCTCCTTCATACAACGAACGTGACATAGATAATACCCAAGTATAATTGTCTCTACACATGTAGATTGTCACCTTTACTATGGAAGTTAATCAAGATCAGTGATCAAGAAAATACACTGTTTATTATACTGGTGTCAATTTTGTGAGAGTAAACATTTATTTTCCAATAAAATCTCTGAACTATTGTAGTGGAAATTCATCACCATGTTGTGGAAATTACCACCAGGAACACTCGAAACCAATCTTAAATGAATCATCCTTTCTGATCAGCGTGCTGGAGAGATTCCAAACAACTCAATGCACCATAGTACACGTCTCAATCAGGAGCTCTGCTGGGGCAGTCTCAGCAGTTGTTTTATATATGGCTATACACAGACAAGTTATATTTGCATGATTTAGCATAATTCATCAATTATTACCATTTTGTTTCATTCATGTGACCAACCAATACTGTTTCACAACATGTGACAGACCAATACTGGTTCATACGATGTGACAGACCAATACTGGTTCATACCATGTGACAGACCAATACTGGTTCATAACATGTGACAGACTAACACCTCACAAGGTTTCTTTCTCTCTAAACTGAGACCTTGAAAATTAGATCTTTCAAATCAAATCAAATTTTGTTGGTCACATACACATAGCTAGCAGATGTTGTTGCAAGTGTAAGCGAAATTTCTTCTCAAAACAAAGGTCTGGGCGTACTGCTAAATAATGAATTCAGTCAGTCACTTGCATGAGCACAGAAAATGGTTATTAGAAAAGCACATGAATAGAACACAGAAATGAGTTATTAGAAAAGCACAAACATAAAACATTTCCAGCACACCATTAACAGGAAAGGCATAGTTCCAGAAATACATTTTAGAATGAAAGATTCTCACAAATAAAACGTCTGGACACGGTAATAGCATGTGAGCTCTCTAATTTCAAGTGACCAATGGCTGGCCAACTTGAGACTCAAAAGATAAACCTGACTTTGCTAAATATATCTTAGATCAGCATAAAAAGACTAACATTTACAACCCCTCAGACAGCTGTACATGAGAGGATCATGTTTTGTCATTTGTTGTTCGAGCACTGAGATTCTATTTTATAATGTAAAGCGATATATAAACTAAATCAATTATTATTTATTACTATTATTGTGTGCACTGCATGGTGAAACCGGACGAGGAGATGACACAAAGATGGCCCAAGTCTTAGGTCATGTGTTTGTGGTGGTTAATTTCTTTACTATCAAATGAGGAGAAAAACTTATCACACAAGTCAGAGTTATACTTAAACTAAATCTTTATTCACTTATTAATAAGGGAGCAGGTCAATACAACACACACATATAAAGTGAATTGATTTAAGTGCTCTATGATAATGTTGGCTGGTCGACGAATCACCCTCAGATGATTTGTTGAGAGCCCCGAGACAAAAGTACAAAGGTCTTTTATAGCCAAGATACACCCCTTTCAACCTACATAGAAAGGGTCACAAGGTTAAGATTTGTATGAAAGATACTTATAATTCACAGCAGACAGTATCTGCTGTAAAAACAGTTATCTTTGTGTAGAGACCAGGGTCTGGCCCAGAGCCATCTCTCCCTGGTACCATATAGATCAGAAACATTAACTCATGCTTCTGAATTCTGTCTCCTTAGGTTTTATCACCCAAAAGACATCGTAAATCTCCTGTCAGTGTTATCTCCCAGAGGCCCATCCTCTGTAGAACACACACACAATAGTTATAAGAATCCCCTATTCTGTTGCATAAAACAACCATTTGATGCAATAAACGTATTATAACATAATCTTGTAATTCTGCTCTCACATGCTTCATGTGCATGCACATTGAGACATGGCCCTCTGGTTTACTGGCTGTGATGCCGTCTCTGTGCTGAAGAAAGGGGTGAGGATGTGTTTAAAGGAGATCCTAAATGTTAGGGAGACCGTCAAATATACACAGTAAAAAAAATAAAGTCGTTTCAACTATTTATTATTAAGTAAGGATTTTTTTTGTTTACTCAACTTTTCAGATAAAGTGTTAGCAGAACTTAATGTTTAGTTGGCACAAAATTGTGTTTGCTCAACTTGTCTATGTTTGTTCAACTAATATTTGGGCATCTAACAAAGAAAGCATGAGCAACTGGTTACACACACAAAGTGCTATTCACAGACAATGTTTTCAACTTATATATCTGACGTCCATGATTACATTGTTCATGTTCATTTATTCAGTCATTGTTATTCAACATGTCCTTACCTGGGATTTGAACTCACAACCTTTGGGTTCATGGCATTCCGATCTTCCTGCTACACCCCCATGTTGTGTGTTTGTAAAAAGTTATCGTTTTCCTACCTTGTCAGAACAATCAGGTGAATTGTTTGGACATTGGGGTCCTGAGAAGGCAGGAAAACACGTACACTTGTACGCACACACACATATATAAGATCTGTTAATATAATATATGATGACAAGGTGTTAATCAAGGAATAAAGGTGAATGGGGTCACACTTTAATTAGACAGTATTACCATATGTAGATCATCTATATTGAACTATCTGTTGATAAGCAAATGTTTGTTAAGGTTACAGTTAGTGTCAGCGTTAGGATACGGGTTAGGTTTAGGTTTAGGGTTAGGCTGAGGGTTAAGTTTTGGTTCAGGGTTAGTTAGATGAAATGTTGTTGAATTATTGAACATCGACCTCAGATTATCCAAATAAAGTGTAAACAGGCACCACCACACTATCTTTCATACGCAGTGCAGTGAATTACAGCCCCAGAGTCCAATTGGTTATAAACGATAACACCCACTTTAGATTATCTGGGTCTCTAATAATAACAAACTACACAAGTGGAGGAAATTGTGTGTCCTTGAGATATCTTTAATCAAGGTCAAGAAAATACAGCTTAAGTTGTTGACAAGCATTGGTGAGGGGAAGTGCGGCAAGAATCAAAACAAGAAATAACATGCAATGCTTCCCCATGAGAAACATTTGGAATTATTCCTGAATACGCTTGGAAAGTGGAGACGTCACAAACGTAAAAAATAAAGTAGTAATATTATTGGAGACGGCATCGCATTAGCTAGCAAAGATTGCAAATACATTTGATCTCGGCTGGCCTCTGGTGGAGGAATTGTCACATCAGCATGTAGAACTAGAATAATAATCCATTGGCTGCTTGCAATCTGGTTGATATCTATGTTGCCAAGGGGATGTAAAGATTGTGGCCACTAGAGTTTTAAAATTTATTTCACCTTTATTTAACCAGGTAGGCTAGTTGAGAACAAGTTCTCATTTACAACTGCGACCTGGCCAAGATAAAGCATAGCAGTGTGAACAGACAACAACATAGAGTTACACATGGAGTAATCAATAAACAAGTCAATAACACAGTAGAAAAAAGTATATATACATTATGTGCAAATGGCATGAGGAGGCTGGTAATAGGGGTTGCAACAAATGCGACGGATAGTTTCAGAAATAGAGGGTCAAGCCCAGCTGATTTGTATGGGTCCAGGTTGTGCAGCTCTTTCAGAACATCTGCTATCTGGATTTGGGTAATGGAGAACCTGGGGAATCTTGGGCGAGTAGGTGCGGGTGGGGGGGGGGGGTGGAGCTGTTGGCCGAGGTTGGAGTAGCCAGGAGGAAGGCATGGCCAGCCGTTGAGATGCTTGCTGAAGTTTTCGATTATCATGGATTTATCAGTGGTGACCGTGTTACCTAGCCTCAGTAAAGTGGGCAGCTGGGAGGAGGTGCTCTTGTTCTCCATGGACTTTACAGTGTCCCAGAACTGGAGAGATTAATTTTTAAAATTAGAAGTTCGAACTGTTTGGGTATGGACCTGGAAAGTATGACATAACTTTGCAGGCTTTCTCTGCAGTAGATGACAGCAGTGTATGTGCACAGTTTTAGACTGGTCCAATGAACCATTGCATTTCTGTTCAACACAGTGTATCAACACTGCCCAAATGTGCCTAATTTGTTTATTAAAATAACTTTTCAAGTTCCAAACTGTGCACTGTCCTCAAACAATAGCATGGTATTCTTTCACTGTAATAGCTACTGTGAAGTGGATAGTTAGATTAACAAGAATTTAAACTTTCTGACAATATCAGATATGTCTATGTCCTGGGAAATGTTTTGTTACTTACAACCTCATGCTAATCGCATTAGCCTATGTTAGCTCAACCGTTTCGTGGGGGACCCACCGATCCTGAAGAAGTTTTCAAGTAATGATGGAATGTCGTTGCTCTTTGCTTATTTGAGCTGTTCTTGCCATAATATGGACTTGGTGTAAGAACTGAGGCTGATAATGAGAAGCAGGAATGGAGAGTGAACATTTAATTTTGCACAGACATGGAACAGGACAGGAACAGCGTCTGAACCTGGTAACACAATGACATATGACAATTAACGCAGAAGCGGGGAACAGAGCTGGGGAACAGACAGATATAGGGGAGGTAATAACACAGGTGATTGAGTCCAATGAATCGTAGCGTGTGACGAGGGTAAGCAGGTGTGCATATATAGTGGTGGCAGGAGTGCGTAATGCTGTGCAGCCTGGCGGAAGGAGAGCGGGTCTTTTACGAAATAGGACGAAATAGGGCAATCTTCTGTATACCACCTCTACCTTGTCACAACACAGCTGATTGACTCAAACGCATTAAGAAGGAAAGAAATTCCACAAATTAACTTTGAACAAGGCACACCTGTTAATTGAAATGCATTCCAGGTGACTACCTCATGAAGCTGGTTGAGAGAATGCCAAGAGTATGCAAAGCTGTGATCAAGGCAAAGGGTGGCTACTTTGAAGAATCTCAAATATAAAATATATTTTGATTTATTGAACACTTTTTTTGGTTACTACATGATTCCATATGTGTTATTTCATAGTTTTGATGTCTTCACTATTATTCCACAATCTAGAATATAACAAAAATAAAGGAAAACCCTTGAATGAGTAGGTGTGTCCAAACTTTTGATTGGTACTCTATATAGAAATAGTAAAGCACAAAAACTAATTAAGTAGTACTTTCAAGTATTCTTACACCACTGTATGTCCCTGACACTACATTAATAGGGGACCTGTAAATCAAACTATGCATCAGGGAACTAAAGGTTCACCAGTTCCTGCACACTGTAGAACTACAGTACTCTAGTCATATTTCACTTTCTGAGTAAGAAGATTCACAAAACAGATCGTTAACTGGATCTTTGCAGAGCTTCCTGAAATCCCCCTGTTCAATATTTCTTAAAACCACTGAAATGAGTTTCAAAATGAATGCTTTATTTGAGGGAAATTATAGGAGATAATGAGCAATAACAAAGATTCAATCCAACCCTATTGATGACCTCTGAAGAACAGCAAAACCCATGTGGATTGTGAGCAACATGACTGTGCCCTAGTTTACACTACAGTTAAATAGCATCCATGGCAAAGATCTATTTAGGTGTTAATCAAGGACTGATCAAGAAAATAGCACACAACTTAAATAATGCTGTTGATGGTCAATTTTGTGTGAGAATAAAATCTTCACCAAACATTTTTGTCATCTCAATAAGATCATTGATTTAATATTGATAGAGATAAAGTACTGAAAAAGTATAGTTAAAGAAATGTTGTTTTTGTATTAAGGGATCTTGTGAAATAACATAAACATTTCTCAGGCAGAATGCTCTTCCAGAAACCAACATCAATGAGTTAGCAAGTGAACATGTCAGATTCTGAACGGCCTTCAGCTGCAAAGGAGAGGCTAATGTGTGCACACCATGGCGAAGCCGGACTCGGAGACGACCCAAAGACGGCCCAGGTCATAGGTCACGTGCTTCATTATCATGCACGTTGGGACATGGCTCCATCCAGTGCCCTCTGGTTTACTGGCTGTGATGCCGTCTCTGTGTTGAAGAAGGAGGTGGGTTCACATGCCTCATGAGCTTAAAGGGATATTTCTAAATGTTGCTACTTCATATTAATAATCTCCAGCACCACCCTAACATCAACATACACTATTTGAAAATGGCATTTCACATTTAAAGCTCAAAATGATTTATAAAGTGCATACATTGTGAGACTTATATAATTGTATATAGCCCTAGATTGTTGTATCCCAAACTGTAGCTTTAAAGGAGATCCAACTTTCACATATTTTACCTTCCACTGTCTACACATTTCTTTATAAGTCTATTATAAGTTTAGATTTTAAATACAAAACATAGATAATAAATGAATTTACATGTTTTGCTTCACAAAGCATGTACAGTAGGGATAAGAGTTATCATATCATTTTCAAATGATTTAATAATGTGTGGAAATAATGTGGGAAAAGGGTGGAACCATACACATAGTTCAGTAGCAACCTTACCTGGTATAAACACTACCCGCAGAGGTGACCCCAAAGACACTACCATCAGTTGCCACCTCAATCATGGAAAGCTTGCCGTCAATGTGACTCCACCCGTTGTTTCGGCAGTCTTGATTCAGCTGGAAAACAGATTCAATCAAGGTTTTAGGACAATTTCCACAGTCATAATATGAAACAGTTTTAGAATAACTGACACTCTCCATCCTCTACTACTCTGCTCCAGCTCTCACACTCTTTCCCAGATCTTACACTCATTAAGTAGATATCATCATTCTTGTTGACTGCCCAGCACCCAAAAGGTCCACAACTAGAATACTTCACACTTCCTGGCAATCCTGTCCATGGAAGGGGTGAACCTGGACCCTTGTAGCCAACTGTGGCACTACTTGTCAGACAGAATGAGGTATCTTTCATGTAGACCCCCACAACAAACTGGTTGCCCCCAGCATCCACTTGCTTCAGACTGCCTGAAGACCACAAAGACAGACAGACAAGGAAACATGAAGTGTGTATCTGTGAGTTCTGCCAAATGACTTACAATGGCATTACGTTAAACATGTAAAACATTAATCATTTTCCCAACACCCTGATGGTATCAGGAAGGCTAAGAGGCAGGTGTCCTCTGGATAAATATTGAGTAATTCTCTCCACTAACCTGCAGCTTGCACCCAGTTACCGGCCACATACTTGTAGATTGAGTCTGCCTTGTTGATGCCCCAGATCCCTGCTGGTCCTACAGTGATATGCCTCAGGGAACCAGGCAGGTGGATCCATTCATCACCTACCAGGTAGTAGGGGATTTGACTTGTGTCCGTAGCAACCACTTGTCCCAGTCCTGCATCAATCTGCATCAGATTCTTGATAGCCACTATAATCTGACAGTCCCAGGCTATGGAGACACCAGATCAAAGACACATCAGTAGAGTACAGCAACAAAAAGGAGGATGAAATTATGGAGCCAACTTCATGATCAATTCCAAGTTGATCAAGCATGTTTCAGATGATGGTAACTTACCGTGACTGGCAGAGGACCAATAGGATGGCTGCAGTTGCTCTCATGATGTCTCTGTAGATCTACAGTATAAGTTTGGTTGAACACAGACTTTGTCCTGTTATATATTGCAGCCCTGCAAACACCTTTCAACCCCCATCAAATCATTATTAATGAGCTATTTATATTTGACAAACAACCTGTTCCAAGGAAACACTAACGAGAGGAGGACATAACCCCACCCTTCCCACACAGACACACAATAATAATAATATACACTGAACTAAAATAAAAAACGCAACATGTAAAGTGTTGGTCCTGTGTTTTATGAGTGGAAATAAAAAGATCACAGAAATGATCCATACACACAATAGCTTATTTCTCTCACCTACTGTACTTGGCAGGTGGCATATTTGTAGAGCTGTTTGATAAGGTTGCTAAGTGTTATAAGAGTTCCCGTATAATGTTTACACTGTACAGACTGAGTGTAACACATTTTACACCCCTACCATCCCCCCTCAATGGAGAACAAATGTATGTTTGTTTTTATTTAAGTTATTTTTTATTTCATTTGTTATAATCTTTAAACACTTACACTACATGACCAAAGGTATGTGGACACCTTGCTCGTCAAAAATCTCATTCCAAAATCATGGGCATTAATATGGAGTTGGTCACTCCTTTGTTGCTATAACAGCCTCTACTCTTCTGGGAAGGCTTTCCACTAGCTGTTAGAACATTGCTGCGAGGACTTGCTTCCATTCAGCCACAAAAGCATTAGTGAGGTTGGGCACTGATGTTGGGTGAGTAGGCCAATCAAGTTCTTCCTCACCAATCTCAACCAACCATTTCTGTGCGGACCTCGCTCTGTGTACGGGTGCATTGTCATGATGAAACAGGAAAGGGCCTTCCCCAAACTGTTGCCATAATGTTGGAAGCACAGACTTGTCTAGAATGTCATTGTATACTGTAGCGTTAACATTTCCCGTCACTGGAACTAAGGAGTCTAGCCCGAACCATGAAAAACAGACTCAGACGATTATTCCTCCTCCAACAAACTTTATAGTTGGCACTATGCATTCAGACAGGTAGTGTTCTCCTGGATTCCACCAAACTTTATAGTTGGCACTATGCATTCGGACAGGTAGCATTCTCCTGGCATCCACCAAACCCAGATTTGTCCGTTGAACTCACAGATGATGAAGCGTGATTCATCACTCCAAAGAACGGGTTTCGACTGCTCCAGCGAGCTTTACACTACTCCAGACAATACTTGAAATCATGCATGGTGATCTTAGGCTTGTGTGCAGCTGCTTGGCCATGGAAAACCATTTCATGAAGCTCCCAACGAACCGTTCTTGTGCTGACACTGCTTCCAGAGGCAGTTTGGAACTCTGTAGTGAGTGTTGCAACTGAGGACAGACGATTTTCGGATGTTAAGTACTTCAGCACTCTGTGGTCCCATTTTGTGTGCTTGTGTGACCTACCATTTCTTTGGTTGAGCCGTTGTGGCTCCTAAACTTTTCCACTTCACAATAACAGCGCTTACAGTTGACCGGGGAAAATTTAGCAGTGCACAAATTTGATGAACTGACTTGTTGGAAAGGTGGAATCCTTGGATGGTGCCACATCAAAAGTCACTGAGCTCTTCAGTCAGGCCATTCTACTGCAAATGTTTGTCTATTGAGATTGCATGGCTGTGAGCTAAATTTTATACAATTGTCAACAACAATAGCCAAATCCACTCATTTGAAGGGGTGTCCACACATACACTATGTATACAAAAGTTATTTTTATCCCCCTCTCTATCCTCGTTTCTCTGTATCTTGCCCTTCCCTCCTTAAAAGAGTATAAAACATCTTGAATAGTGATACCCATTGTAAAGAACAGTTTCATCATAAAGTTAAAACATATGTCACGATATTCAAATGACACATTGAATCACCTGCCAGTAAAAGTTTAACTATTTCATGAGGAAGTGTAAAGCACATAAACCGTAAGATGTCAAAGGCTTTTTGGAACCAACATAACAAATACCTGGGGGCGTATTAGTGTTGGCGGTAGCCTTGACGTTAGAGAGGCAGACCAGTAACCAGAGGGGTTTCAAATGGCAAAACCAGAAATGGCAAAACTCATTCCACGGAGGGCCGAGTTTCTGCGGGTTTTCGCTCCTCCCTTGTACCGGATTGATGAATTAAGGTCACTAATTAGTAAAACATCCCTCACCTGGTTGTCTAGGGTTTAATTGAAAGCGTAATCCAAAATCCAGCAGACAATGGCCCATCCATGGAATGATCTTTGGTACTCCTGATTTAGTGGAAACTGTCTCGTCAACGCAGGTTGGCAATTCATGGGACGACTCTTGTACTGGAAGCAACTCTGCAGGGTGGTCACTAGCTGGCACAGCCACAAAGTCATCAAATACTAGCCTTCATCACACTAACCTTATGACTAACCCTAACGTGAAGACCAAAAAGTATATATTTTTTAATGAGTTTTTATGATAGTAGCCAATTTTGACTTTGCATCTGGCCCATCCAGCGAAAACCGCTCTGCCTCCAGGACAAGATTCATCCCAAGAAATGTCAACCTGTCATGCCAAATGGATATATCATAGTTATAATTTCCAAATTGAAGCTATTCAACGCTTTCCCTACGAGGTCCGGAGCCTGCTGGTTTTCTGTTCTACCTGATAATGAATTGCACCCACCTGGTGTCCCAGGTCTAAAGCAGTCCCTGTTTAGAGGGCAACAACGAAAAAATGCAGTGGAATTGGCTTCGAGGTCCAGAGGTGAGTTGAAGGGTCCTAGATGGTATGTGCCCCTTTCTACAGAAGATTGATCATGGCTTGCAAGTAGTCAACCTACACCAGCTCCTATTTTAGCTTAATCTAGAGAAACTAGGACAAATGAACCAGTCTGTTGAAATGTAATGTAAAATGTTGAGTTAGGCAAACCGGGTGTTTTATGTATATGTTCCAAGGGGAGCTAATGTTGTCATGCAGGTGAAAGAGGACCCAAACGCGACTTAACAGAAACAGAGTTTATTAATGTTCAAAACGGAATAACTGAAATCCTCTAGATTTGTAGAGGGGAAAACAACTGGAGAAGCGGCCACAGACTGCAGGTCGCTTCGGGTAGGCGCAGGCCGTAGTCGACTGAGACACCTGCTCACACGCAGCGTCTGAAGAAGGCACAAAACACGACAGGACAGGGTGATACACAATCACGGCAAAAAACACGACAGGACAGGGCGAAACGCAATCACAGCATGGAATACAAAACAAGGAACCGACGGCACAGGAACGGAACACAAAGGAATAAATAGGGAGTCTAATCAGGGGGAAAGGATCGGGAACAGGTGTGGGAAGACTAAATGATGATTAGGGGAATAGGAACAGCTGGGAGCAGGAACGGAACGATAGAGAGAAGAGAGAGCGAGAGAGTGAGAGAGGGAGGGGGAGAGAGAGGGATAGGAGGGAAAGAACCAAATAAGACCAGCAGAGGGAAACGAATAGCATGGGGAGCACAGGGACAAGACATGATAATAAATGACAAACATGACAGTACCCCCCCCACTCACCGAGCGCCTCCTGGCGCTCTCGAGGAGGAACACTGGCAGCAACGGAGGAAATCATAGATCAAACGGTCCAGCACGTCCCGAGAAAGAACCCCACTCCTCTCCTCAGGACCGTAACGAAAAACGATAAAAGGGAAACTAGGGTACTACTCTAAAAAAAAAATGAGAACTAGGGACAGACTGAGACACAGCAAGGGCAGGGACAAGAACAGGAGAGATGCGATGGCAGGGAACAGACTGAGACCCAGCAAGACCAGGAGCAGAAGCAGAAAAAAAAATTACCAGACTTCTTCTGCGCGCAGTCTGAACACGCAGCCACGAAACGGCGCGTGTCACGCTCCTGAGTCGGCCACCAAAAGCGCTGGCGAATAGACGCAAGAGTGCCTCGAACACCGGGATGACCAGCTAACTTGGCAGAGTGAGCCCACTGAAGAACAGCCAGACGAGTGGAAACAGGAACGAAAAGGAGGTTACTAGGACAAGCGCGCGGCGACGCAGTGTGCGTGAGTGCTTGCTTAACCTGTCTTTCAATTCCCCAGACTGTCAACCCGACAACACGCCCATAAGGAAGAATCCCCTCGAGATCAGTAGAAGCCACAGAAGAACTAAACAGACGGGATAAGGCATCAGGCTTGGTGTTCTTGCTACCCGGACGGTAAGAAATCACAAACTCGAAACGAGCGAAAAACAACGCCCAACGAGCTTGACGGGCATTAAGTCGTTTGGCAGAACGGATGTACTCAAGGTTCTTATGGTCTGTCCAAACGACAAAAGGAACGGTCGCCCCCTCCAACCACTGTCGCCATTCGCCTAGGGCTAAGCGGATGGCGAGCAGTTCACGGTTACCCACATCATAGTTGCGCTCAGATGGCGACAGGCGATGAGAAAAATAAGCGCAAGGATGAACCTTATCGTCAGACTGGAAGCGCTGGGATAGAATGGCTCCCACGCCTACCTCTGAAGCGTCAACCTCGACAATAAATTGTCTAGTGACGTCAGGAGTAACGAGGATAGGAGCGGACGTAAAACGTTCTTTTAGAAGATCAAAAGCTCCCTGGGCGGAACCGGACCACTTAAAACACGTCTTGACAGAAGTAAGAGCTGTGAGAGGGGCAGCAACTTGACCGAAATTACGAATGAAACGCCGATAGAAATTAGCGAAACCTAAAAAGCGCTGCAACTCGACACGTGACCTTGGAACGGGCCAATCACTGACAGCTTGGACCTTAGCGGAATCCATCTGAATGCCTTCAGCGGAAATAACGGAACCGAGAAAAGTAACGGAGGAGACATGAAAAGAGCACTTCTCAGCCTTTACGTAGAGACAATTCTCTAAAAGGCGCTGTAGAACACGTCGAACGTGCTGAACATGAATCTCGAGTGACGGAGAAAAAATCAGGATATCGTCAAGATAGACAAAAACAAAAATGTTCAGCATGTCTCTCAGAACATCATTAACTAATGCCTGAAAAACAGCTGGCGCATTGGCGAGACCGAACGGCAGAACCCGGTACTCAAAATGCCCTAACGGAGTGTTAAACGCCGTTTTCCACTCGTCCCCCTCTCTGATGCGCACGAGATGGTAAGCGTTACGAAGGTCCAACTTAGTAAAGCACCTGGCTCCCTGCAGAATCTCGAAGGCTGATGACATAAGGGGAAGCGGATAACGATTCTTAACCGTTATGTCATTCAGCCCTCGATAATCCACGCAGGGACGCAGAGTACCGTCCTTCTTCTTAACAAAAAAGAACCCCGCCCCGGCCGGAGAAGAAGAAGGCACTATGGTACCGGCGTCAAGAGACACAGACAAATAATCCTCGAGAGCCTTACGTTCGGGAGCCGACAGAGAGTATAGTCTACCTCGAGGAGGCGTGGTCCCTGGAAGGAGATCAATACTACAATCATACGACCGGTGAGGAGGAAGGGAGTTGGCTCGGGACCGACTGAAGACCGTGCGCAGATCATGATATTCCTCCGGCACTCCTGTCAAATCGCCAGGTTCCTCCTGAGAAGTAGGGAGAGAAGAAACGGGAGGGATGGCAGACATTAAACACTTCACATGACAAGAAACGTTCCAGGATAGGATAGAATTACTAGACCAATTAATAGAAGGATTATGACATACTAGCCAGGGATGACCCAAAACAACAGGTGTAAACGGTGAACGGAAAATCAAAAAAGAAATAGTCTCACTGTGGTTACCAGATACTGTGAGAGTTAAAGGTAGTGTCTCAAATTTGATACTGGGAAGATGACTACCATCTAAGGCAAACATGGGCGTAGGCTTGTCTAACGGTCTGAAAGGAATGTTATGTTTCCGAACCCATGCTTCGTCCATGAAACAACCCTCAGCCCCAGAGTCAATCAAGGCACTGCATGTAGCACCCGAACCGGTCCAGCGTAGATGGACCGACATAGTAGTACAAGATCTAGATGAAGAGGACTGAGTAGTAGCGCTCACCAGTAGCCCTCCGCTTACTGATGGGCTCTGGCCTCTTACTGGACATGAATTAACAAAATGTCCAGCAACTCCGCAATAGAGGCACAGGCGGTTGGTGATCCTCCGTTCCCTCTCCTTATTCGAGATGCGAATCCCTCCCAGCTGCATGGGCTCAGTCTCAAAGCCAGAGGAGGGAGATGGTTGCGATGCGGAGCAGGGAAACACCGTTGATGCGAGCTCTCTTCCACGAGCCCGGTGACGAAGATCTACCCGTCGTTCTATGCGGATGGCGAGAGCAATCAAAGAGTCCACATCTGAAGGAACCTCCCGGGAGAGAATCTCATCCTTAACCGCTGCGTGGAGTCCCTCCAGAAAACGAGCGAGCAGCGCCGGCTCGTTCCACTCACTAGAGGCAGCAAGAGTGCGAAACTCAATGGAATAATCCGTTATGGACCGTTCACCTTGGCATAAGGAAGCCAGGGCCCTAGAAGCCTCCTCACCAAAAACTGAACGGTCAAAAACCCGAATCATCTCCTCTTTAAAGTTCTGGAATCTGTTAGAGCAATCAGCCCTTGCCTCCCAGATAGCTGTGCCCCATTCTCGAGCCCGGCCAGTAAGGAGTGAAATGACGTAAGCAACCCGAGCTCTCTCTAGAGTATGTGTGGGGTTGGAGAGAGAACACAATCTCACACTGCGTGAGAAAAGAGCGGCACTCAGTGGGCTGCCCGGAGTAGCAAGGTGGGTTATTAACCCTGGGTTCTGGAGGCTCGGCAGGCCAGGGAGTAACAGGTGGCACGAGACGTAGACTCTGGAACTGTCCAGAGAGGTCGGAAACCTGAGCGGCCAGGTTCTCCACGGCATGGCGAGCAGCAGACAATTCCTGCTCGTGTCTGCCGAGCATGGCTCCTTGGAACTCGACGGCAGTGTAACGAGCGTCTGAAGTCGCTGGGTCCATTCCTTGGTCGGTTCCTTCTGTCATGCAGGTGAAAGAGGACCCAAACGCGACTTAACAGAAACAGAGTTTATTAATGTTCAAAACGGAATAACTGAAATCCTCTAGATTTGTAGAGGGGAAAACAACTGGAGAAGCGGCCACAGACTGCAGGTCGCCGGGTAGGCGCAGGCCGTAGTCGACTGAGACACCTGCTCACACGCAGCGTCTGAAGAAGGCACAAAACACGACAGGACAGGGTGATACACAATCACGGCAAAAAACACGACAGGACAGGGCGAAACGCAATCACAGCATGGAATACAAAACAAGGAACCGACGGCACAGGAACGGAACACAAAGGAATAAATAGGGAGTCTAATCAGGGGAAAGGATCGGGAACAGGTGTGGGAAGACTAAATGATGATTAGGGGAATAGGAACAGCTGGGAGCAGGAACGGAACGATAGAGAGAAGAGAGAGCGAGAGAGTGAGAGAGGGAGGGGGAGAGAGAGGGATAGGAGGGAAAGAACCAAATAAGACCAGCAGAGGGAAACGAATAGCATGGGGAGCACAGGGACAAGACATGATAATAAATGACAAACATGACAAATGTACTTACCGGAGTCTAAGGTGAGCTTGGTCAACATTCTGTTGTCAGCCAGCCCAACCAGGTTAATGATGTTCATGGTGACAAATAATATATCATTTGAGAACAAAATGATTCAAAAGCATGTGGGAACCCCCTGCTGAGTTAGGAGTCTACTCTCAATCAGCTCTCAAATTGTCAATCACCCATCAATCACTTTTCTTCTATGGTATAATGGCGTTCACAAAAGTTATATGTGGATTCCGCCACCCACTGAGCGGGCAGATAATAAGGATCCCAAGAGGGAAAACAATATTTGAAAAAAAGTATACAATCTCAAACTATCATAACAGAAAATAACTCAACAAAATCAAACTTCAAACTGCATCCACATCTTCATTATTGTTGTCTCTTTCCCTTTCAACTCTCTTCACTGCCTCCACATGGGAGATCCGCTGCTCAGCCCTGACTCTTGACACCTCAACCTCCTTCACCCTAACAGGGTACTCAAGGAAATCCAAAGTATGATCCCCGCCACAGTTGCAACATTTTCTATTCACAGATTCTTCAATATCATCCTTCTCCGATCTGCAAACATTTGACATGTGACCATATCCTTTACAATTCCCACACTGTAATGGTTTGGACACAAATGCTCTCACCACATTCCTCCCATATCCAAACTTCACATACTCAGGTAGTCTCCAACAATAATATCAACAGGCGTTTCTCCTTCCTTCCATTTACCATACGGGTCAGACAAAGTGCACTGACCAATCCTAGGATTTACTGACTAAGGTACTTCTCTTTATCCAATGAGGCTCCAGCTGTAACTCCTTTGGCAGGAGACCTGCTCAGAAGATTAATACATGTTATTTCTGACGTGGACAGTTTGGCCAGATCCAGTGCAGCTTCTTCAAGCACAGTCACCATTTCCTCCTCCAGCTTCCTTCCTGAGACTCCCCATCCATCACTCACACCTGTGAGCCTTCAATCCTGTCGGCACTCAAAGCACCTGGCCTGGTTACTGCTGCTCCCTATGGGTGAGAGAAATAGTGGAAATGGACTGTTGAACTGTGGCCCTGCCACTTCCCTACCTCTATTCCTAACAGTGGGACTGAGGCAGCATTTCCCAAACTAGGTCCTCAGAACCCCAAGGAGTGAATGTTTTCTCCCCCTAGCACTACACAGCTGATTCAAATAATCAACTCATCAAGGTCGTATTATTTGAATCCTCCGTGTGGTTCTAGTGGCAAAAAACACCATCACAAAACAGATCTCTCAAGTTTCAGTTGATCTTACATTCCTCTGTTCAAAACACAGAAATGAGTTTTAAAATGAATGCTTTATTTGTGGGAAATGATGATATAATATGAGATAATAAGCAATGCCAAGGATTACATCAACTATTGATGACATTGGAAGGTACATGTTTTTACACTACGGTCAATAGCAGCCATAGCAAACCTCTAAGTGTTAATCAAGGATTCTTCAAGAAAATAATACAACTTTTATAAGGCTGTTGGTGGTCAGTTTTGTGGGAGAAAACATCTCCATTGATAAAAAGAAGTTAAACCTCAGTACAGTCAATGATTACTATTGATAGAGATAAAGTACTAAAAATATATAGTTTTTTCGTAAGAAGGATTCTAATAAATTAATGTCCTCATTTCTCAAGCAGAAGGCTGTTCCAGAAAGAGAGATCAATGAGTTAGCAAGTGAGCTTGTCAGATCCCGAACGTCCTTCAGATGCAGAGGAGAGGCTAATGTGTGCACACCATGGTGAAGCCAGAATTGGAGATGACCCAAAGACGGCCCAGGTCGTAGGTCACGTGGCCCATGTGCATGGACATTGAGACATGGCTCCATCCGGTGCCCTCTGGTTTACTGGCTGTGATGCCGTCTCTGTGTTGAAGAAAGGGGTGGGTTTGCGTTCAAAGTTTATAAAACATTTTTGGACTTCAATAATTGTATATAGCTATTGATTTTATAAGAATATAACTTGTGACTCTTAAGCTTAACACAACCGCATCAGAAGTGTATGTTTTCATTCAATCGTTTCTAAATTATGTTATTTAAAAAAAAATGTTTTTAAAAAATACATTTTTTCTCATGGATCCATATTGATTGAATCCGTAGCACCATGTATGAATTTGAGAATGGTTACATTTGAGCTACATACCTCATCTGTTTACCAAAACAAGTGGTGGGATGGCCAAGTAGTTTTTTAAAATCCCAAACTGTAGCTTTAAAGGATACCCAACCTTTGCTAATTTTACTGTACACGGTGTACACATTTCTGTATAAGTCTTATAAGTTTAGATCTGATTTCTATTTACCAGATTTTATTTATGCATCTGTTTACATTTTTGTGTAAAGAGCTTCACAAAGTATGTACTGTAAGGACCAGAGTTATTCATAAAGGTGTATCATTATTATTATAAGTTATTTAAGTTAATAATGTTGAGGGGTGAAAGGGTGGAACCATTCACAAATGTAAGTTGCAACCTTACCTGGTATAAACTTGGCCTGCAGAGTTGACCCCAAAGACACTACCATCAGTTGCCACCTCAATCATGGAAAGCTTGTAATGTTGTTCGTCTGCTGTTTGAAGAGAGTCAGACCGAAATGCAGCGTGTAGGTTACTCATGACTTTTAATTAAGAAAATAGCGGTACATGAAATAACTGAAAATACGAAAACAACAAACGAGTGAAACTAATACAGCCTATCTGGTGACTAACACAAAGACAGGTACAATCACCCACGAATTACAACGCGCACTCAGGCTGCCTAAATACGGTTCCCAATCCGAGACAACGAGAATCAGCTGACTCCAATTAGGAATCGCCTCAGGCAGCCAAGCCTAACTAGACACACCCCTAATAATACACACTCCCAATTAATACAAACCCCAATACGAAATACAACATATAAACCCATGTCACACCCTGGCCTACCCAAACATATAACAAAAACACAAGATACAATGACCAAGGCGTGACAGAACCCCCCCTAAGGTGCGGACTCCGGAACGCACCTCAAGAGCATAGGGAGGGTCCGGGTGGGCGTCTGTCCATGGTGGCGGTTCTGGCTCGGGACGTGGACCCCACTCCATAAATGTCCTAGTTCCTCCCCTTCGCCTCCTAGGATAATCCACCTTCTCCGCCGACGATGGCCTAATAGTCCTCACCCTGATCCCCACATAACTGAGGGGCAGCTCGGGACCGAGGGGCAGCTCGGGACCGAGGGGCAGCTCGGGACCGAGGGGCAGCTCGGGACCGAGGGGCAGCTCGGGACAGAGGGGCAGCTCGGGACAGGGGGGCAGCTCGGGACAGGGGGCAGCTCGGGACGAGGGGCAGCTCGGGACCGAGAGGGGACCGAGGGCAGCTCGGGACCGAGGGGCAGCTCGGGACCGAGGGGCAGCTCGGGACAGAGGGGCAGCTCGGGACAGAGGGGCAACTCGGGACAGAGGGGCAACTCGGGACAGAGGGGCAACTCGGGACAGAGGGGCAGCTCGGGACAGAGGGGCAGCTCGAGACAGAGGGGCAGCCCGGGACCGAAGCAGCCCAGTACTGAGGGGAAGCCCGGTACTGAGAGGGAGCCCAATACAGAGAGGAAGCCTAGTACTGAAAGGAAGCTCAGTACTGAGAGGAAGCTCAGACAGGTAGTAGGCTCCAGTAAATCCTGGCTGGCTGGTGGACCTGGATGATTCAGGTTGTCTGGCCGATCTAGAAGATCTTGGCAGACTGGCACTTCTGGCGGATCCTGGCAGACTGGTGACGCTGGGCCGACTGGCGGCGCTGGGCAGACAGGAGACTCCGGCAGCGCAGGAGAGGAGAAAGGCTCTGGCTGAGCTGAACAGGCGGGAGACTCCAACAATGCAGGAGAGGAGAAAAGCTCTGGTTGCGCTGAACAGGCGAGGCGCACTGGACGCGCTGGGCTGACTGGTAGCACTGGTGGCGCTGGACAGACAGGAGACTCCGGCAGCGCAGGAGAGGAGAAAGGCTCTGGCTGCGCTAAACAGGCGGGAGACTCCGATAGCGCAGGAGAAGAGAACAGCACTGGTTGCGCTAAACAAGCGGGAGACTCCGGCAGCGCAGGAGGGGAGAAAAGCACTGGCTGCGCTGAACAGGCGAGGCGCACTGGAGGCCTGGTGCGTGGTGCTGGAACTGGCGCGAGGACACGCACAGGAAGCCTGGTGCGGGGAGCTGCTACCGGAGGACTGGTGTGTAGAGGTGGCTCTGGATAGACCGGACCGTGCAGGCGCACTGGAGCTCTTGAGCACCGAGCCTGCCCAAGCTTACCTGGCTCGATGCCCACTCTAGCCCGGCCAATAGGAAGGGCTGGTATGTGTCGCAGCTGGCTCTGCACCCGCACTGGAAACACCGTGCGCTCCATAGCATAACACGGTGCCTGCCCGGTCTCTCTAGCCCAACGGTGAGCACAGGGAGTATGCGCAGGTTTCCTACCTGGCATAACTATTCTCCCTTTTAGCCCCCCCCCAATATTTTTTGGGGGGTGACTTTCCGGTTTCCAACCGTGTTGCAGTGCTGCCTCCTCATACTCGCGCCTCTCCGCTTTAGCTACTTCTATTTCCTCCTTGGGACGGCGATATTCTCCCGGCTGCGCCCAGGGTCCTTTTCCGTCTAATATCATCTCCCAAGACCAGAAGTCCTCATATTGCTGCTCCTCACAATTAACAGGGAGAGTAGGCTCAGGTCTGACTCCTGACTCTGCCACTCTCTCTCTGCGCTTTCCCCGTTACCTACGGTTTTCGCTCTGTATAGCCGTGCTTTCCTTTTCGATTCCATCCGTGTATAGCCCTCTTCGCATTGCTGTAGGGAATCCTAGGCGGGCTCCTGCACTCGCTCTGGGTCGGCCGCCCACCTGTCGATTTCTTCCCACGTCGTATAATCCCTGCTTCTGCCGTCCATAACGTCCTCCTTTAGATCCTGCCAGTTCACACGCTGCTCGGTCTGAGAATGGTGGTGGGTGATTCTGTCCATGTTGTTCAGTCTGCTGTTTGAAGAGAGTCAGACCGAAATGCAGCATGTAGGTTACTCATGACTTTTAATGAAGAAAATAGCGGTACATGAAATAACTGAAAATACAAAAACAACAAACGAGTGAAACTAATACAGCCTATCTGGTGACTAACACAAAGACAGGTACAATCACCCACGAATTACAACGCGCACTCAGGCTGCCTAAATACGGTTCCCAATCCGAGACAACGAGAATCAGCTGACTCCAATTAGGAATCGCCTCAGGCAGCCAAGCCTAACTAGACACACCCCTAATAATACACACTCCCAATTAATACAAACCTCAATACGAAATACAACATATAAACCCATGTCACACCCTGGCCTACCCAAACATATAACAAAAACACAAGATACAATGACCAAGGCGTGACAAAGCTTGCCTTCAATGTGACTCCACCCGTTGTTTTGGCAGTCTTGATTCAACTGGAAAACAGATTCAATCAGGTGTTTAGGACAATTTAAACAGTCATAATATGAAACAGTTTTAAAATAACTGACACTCTCCGTCCTCTACTACTCTACTCCAGCTCTCACACTCTTTCCCAGATCTTACACTCATTAAGTAGATATCATCATTCTTGTTGACTGCCCAGCACCCAAAATGTCCGCAACTAGAATACTTCACAGCTCCTGGCAACATTATCCCTCGAAGGGATGAGTCAGCACCCATGAAGCCAAGTGAGGCACTTCTTGAAAGACACCCTGGAACATAGTCCATGTTGGCCACCACAACAAACTGGTCCCCCCCAGCATCCAGCTGATTTACACCGGCTGAAGACCACAAAGACAGAGATAGACAAGAAAACAAGGAGTATGCATCTGTGGGTACTTCCAAATGACCTACAATGGCATAATGTTAACATGTATAATTTACCCTGATGGTAATCAAGAAGCTAAGAAGCAGGTGTTCTCTGGGTTCATAATTGAGTAATGTTCTCCACTTACTTGCAAATTGAGCCCAGTTACCGGCCACATACTTGAACATGAGGTTTCCGTTGCTGACACCCCAGATCCCTGTAGGTCCTACAGTGATATGCCTCAGGGAACCAGGCAGGCGGATCCATTCATTACCTACCAGGTAGTAGGGGGTTTGACTTGTGTCCGTAGCAACCACTTGTCCCAGTCCTGCATCGATCTGCATCAGATTCTTGATAGCCACTATTTCCTGACAGTCCCAGGCTATGGAGACACCAGATCAAAGACACATCAGTAGAGTACAGCAACAAAAAGGAGGATGAAATTATGGAGCCAACTTGATGATCAATTCCAAGTTTAGTGTAGAGCTGCCTATATAAATATTTTTCAGATGATGGTAACTTACCATGACTAATGGTCAGAAGAGAGAGGACCAATAGGACGGCTGCAGTGGTTCTCATGATGTCTCTGTAGAGTGACGGTATAAGTTTGGTTGCAGTTTGGTTGAACACAGACTTGTCCCTCTTATATAGCCCTGCAAACAGCTTTCAACCCCCATGAATTAATTATTAATGAGCTATTTATATTTGACAAATAACCTGTTCCAATAAAAAGTTAAGAGGATATAACCCCACCCTCTCCCATACACAGACACACTGAACAAAAATATGAAACGCAACATGCAAAGTGTTGATCATATGTTTTATGAGCTGAAATACAAGATCCCAGAAATGTTCTATACACACACACACAAGCTTATTTCTCTCACCTACTGTACTTGGCAGGTGGTGTATTTATAGAGCTGTTTGATAAGGTTGCTAAGTGTTATAGGAGGACCCATGTAATGTTTACACTGTACCAGACTGAGTGTAACGCATTTTTTACCCCTACCACCCCCCTCATTGGAGGACGAATGTATTTTCAATTTTGTAACTTAAGTAATTTTTTATTTCAATTGTTAGTTTCTTTAAAAACTTACACTACATGACCAAAAGTAAAGTACAGTAAAGTAAAATGTATTTTCTTCTTAATGTGTTTGAGCCAATCAGTTGTGTTGTGACAAGGTAAGGAGTGGTATACAGAAGATATCCCTATTTGGAAAAGACCAATTTCATGTTAAGGCAAGAACAGCTCAAATAAGCAAAAAGAAACGACAGTCCATCATTACTTTAAGACATGAAGATCAGTTACCTCTGCTGCAGAAGATAAGTTCATTAGAGTTACCAGCCTCAGGGATTGCAGCCCAAATAATTGCTTCACGAGTTTAACTAACAGACACATCTCAACATCAACTGTTCAGAGGAGACTGCGTGAGTCAGGCCTTCATAGTCAAATTGCTGCAAAGAAACCACTGCTAAAGGACACCAATAAGAAGAAGAGACTTGCTTGGGCCAAGAAATACAAGCAACGGACATTAGACCGGTAGAAATCTGTCCTTTGGTCTAAAGAGTCCAAATTTGAGATTTTTGGTTACAACCGCCATGTCTTTGTGAGACGCAGAGTGAAGCATGGAGGAGGAGGTGTGATGGTGTGGGGGTGCTTTGCTGGTGACAATGTCTGTGATGTATTTAGAATTCAAGGCACACTTAACCAGCATGGCTACCACAGTATTCTGTAGCAATACGCCATCTCATCTGGGTTGACACTTAGTGGGACTATCATTTGTTTTCAACAGGACAACAACCCACTACCATCAGTTTCCACCTCAATCATAGAAAGCATGCCATAAATGTGACTCCACCTGTTGTTTTGGCAGTCTTGATTAAGCTGGAAACAAACAGATTCAATCAGGGTTTTAGGACAATTTCAACAGCTATAATATGAAACAGTTTTAAAATAACTGACACTCTCCATACTAGGCTCCTGAGTGGCGCAGCGGTCTAAGGCGTCACATCTCAATGCAAGAGGCATCACTACAGTTCCTGGTTCAAATCCACTGTATTAAATCGGGCCATGATTGAGAGTACAATTAGTCCAGGTTTGGCTGTCATTGTAAATAAGAATTTGTTCTTAACTGACTTGCCTAGTTAAATAACCTTCAGTAATATGCTTCAGGGAACCCAACAGGCAGATCCATTTATCATCTACCAGGTAGTAGGAAATTTGACTTTTGTCAGTTGCAACCACTTGCCCCAGTCCTGCATCAATCTGTATCATATTCTTGATGTCCACTGCCTCGGGACAGCACCATGCTGTGGCGACAAAGACACATGAGTAGATTGCACCAATAAAATGGAGGATGAAATTATGGAGCAAACTTCCTCAATTCCAAGATGATCAAGCATGTTTCAGATGATTGTAACTTACCGTGACTGACGGCCAGGAGACAGAGGACCAATAGGACGGCTGCAGTGGCTCTCATGATGTCTCCGTAGATCTACAGTATAAGTTGAGGTTTTACACCAGACTTCAATCTTCTCCTTGCCGGGCTTGGCGCTTTAATAGCCCTGCACACAGCTTTAAAAGCCATGATGGCTTCCTGTTCGACCTGGATAAGAAAGAGTTGATGGGAGGCTGGACCCAGACAGGCTTTTCTGGTTCCTAAGTAAAAGACAGACAATATATAGTAAGGTGAAAGACCCCCTTTCCTAACTGCTGCTGCCCCGCTACCTAACTGCTGCAGCACCACTACCTAACTGCTGCAGCACCGCTACCTAACTGCTGCTGCCCCGCTACCGAACTGATAAGCTAGTTTTTGTATTGTCTTGGTGTTTTGTATTGTCTAGGGGTTTTGTAGGTCTAGGTATTTGTATGTTTATGGTGGCCTGATATGGTTCCCAATGAGAGGCATCTGTTTATCATTGTCTCTTATTGGGGATCATATTTAGGTAGCCATTTCCCCTTTGGTGTTTGTGGGTTCTTGTTCTATGTTTAGTTGCCTGTCTGCACTATTCATTTTAGCTTCACGGTTCGTTTTATTCGTTTGTTCAGTGTTCATTCTTTTTTATAAATGAATTAATGTAAGCATATCACGCTGCGCCTTGGTCTGATTCATACGACGAAGGTGACACCATGTATACATTTGTGGTTATATTTCTCTAGCTACATTCCTCAGCTGTTAACCAAAACAAGTGGTGGGGTCTCTGTGTACTTGTTTTATCCCAAACTGTAGCTTTAAATGACATCCAACTTTTACATATTTTACCTTACACTGTCCACACATTTCTTTATAAGTCTGTTATATGTTATATGCAAAGGTTCAGAGCTTACGGCAGGAATCCAGCGATGTAGTGGCTTCTAGTCGTGCTAGTGAAGAGTCGGGGAGGCATCAGCTGTGTAGCCGAGTGATCATAGGGTCCACTGGGCAGGCCGGGAGATGGGCCTGGCTCAAAGGCTAGCTTCGGGGCTGGGCCAGTCAGTAGCAGCTAGCTAGCTGTGGTGATCTGGAGTAATGGTCCAGTAATGGAGTAATCTGGAGTAATGGTGGAGAAAAGCAGTCCAATATTCTCAGGGTTGATATCGAACTGAGCAGACTGGCGGGTATTATCCAGGGTAAAAGCGGCTGGTGTCTGAGCTAGAGGTAATGGCCGCTAGCAATTAGCTAGTAGCTAATTAGCTGATTAGCATCTGATGGCTAGCGTCTGATGGAGGTTCTAGCTATAAGGTCAAAAAACAATAGCGTATCCGTATCACATTGGGTGAGGCAGGTTGCCATCTTGGATCACTATGTGATACTATTTTGTAGAATCTAGAATATTAAATATATTTAGATTTGTTAACACTTTTTTGGCAACTACACGATTCCATGTGTCATTTCACAGTTGATGTTTTCACTATTATTCTACAATGTAGAAAATAGTTCAACTAAAGAAAAACCCTTGAATGAGTAGATGTGTCCTAACTTTTGACTGGTACTGTAGGTGTTTGGAAAGTTGTTGACTGAGACATGGGAATGAAGAAAGATTACACTCTGTCCAAACATGTTATTGTTGAATCTCATGGATCCTAAGGGGGGAAGCACAGGGCAAATGTCTGGTTTCAGTCACAGATAAGGGAGGACAGGCGTGGATTAAGGAGGAGAGAGGAATTCAGCCCAGGTCACAGGTCAGATGGAGTGAGAAGGAACAGACCAAAGGTTTTAGCGTCAAGCGGGGCCATGACACCAGTGAGAGGAACCAAACAAGTTATTGACTAGCAACAGAGATGTTTTGGCTGTCTAGATGTGCAAGGAGTTGATTCCGGCTAGTGGGAGGACCAGTGGGTGAATGAACTTAGTTTGTGTAAAGGGGTTCTTCCTGGGAAGGAGAGGCGAACCAAAACGCAGCGTGGTTATTATTCATGTTTGTTTTTAATAAGAAACTATACATTAATAGACTAACAAAACCAAGAAATGTGAAGAACCAAAACAGCCCTATCTGGTGCAAACTCCGAGACAGGAACAATCACCCACAAAACCCAACACCAAACAGGCTACCTAAATATGGTTCCCAATCAGAGACAATGACAAACACCTGCCTCTGATTGAGAACCATATCAGGCCAAACATAGAAATAGACAAACTAGACACACCACATAGAATGCCCACTCAGATCACACCCTGACCAAACAAAACATAGAAACATACAAAGCAAACTATGGTCAGGGTGTGACAGTTTGAGCTTTTCGTGAGTTTTTACTCTGTTTGTTCAGAACCTAACACAACCTTACCTAGTTTAAACATCACCACAAAATTTGACCCCAGTTTGCCGTCAATGTGACTCCACCCGTTGTTTAGGCAGTCTTGATTCAGCTGGAAACAAACAGATTCAATCAGGCTTTTCTTGATATTTTCTAATGGTTAGGGTAAATACAGACAATTTATGGATAAGTGAAAGACCCCGTTACCAAACTGCTGCAGCCCCCCTACCTAACTGCTGCAGCCCCCCTACCTAACTGCTACTGCCCCACTACCTAACTGCTACTGCCCCCCTACCTAACTGCTACTGCCTCACTACCTAACTGCTACTGCCCCGCTACCTAACTGCTACTGCCCCGCTACCTAACTGCTACTGCCCCACTACCTAACTGCTACTGCCCCACTACCTAACTGCTACTGCCCCACTACCTAACTGCTACTGCCCCACTACCTAACTGCTACTGCCCCCTACCTAACTGATACTGCCCCACTACCTAACTGATACTGCCCCACTACCTAACTGCTACTGCCCCCCTACCTAACTGATACTGCCCCACTACCTAACGGCTGCTACCCCCTACCTAACTGCTACTGCCCTGCTACCTAACTGCTGCTACCCCCTACCTAACTGCTACTGCCCCCTACCTAACTGCTGCTACCCCTACCTAACTGCTGCTGCCCCACTACCTAACTGCTGCTACCCCCTACCTAACTGCTACTGCCCTGCTACCTAACTGCTTCTGCCATGCAACCGAACTGCTACTGCCCCCCTACCTAACTGCTGCTACCCCTACCTAACTGCTGCTACCCCCTACCTAACTGCTACTGCCCCCTACCTAACTGCTGCTACCCCTACCTAACTGCTACTGCCCTGCTACCTAACTGCTACTGCCCTGCTACCTAACTGATACTGCCCCGCTACCTAACTGATACTGCCCCACTACCTAACTGCTGCTGCCCCGCTACCTAACTGCTGCCGACCCCCGCTACCTAACTGCTGCTGCCCCCCTACCTTACTGATACTTCCCCTACCTAACTGCTGCTGCCCCACCAACCTAACTAATACTGCCCCACTACCTAACTGCTACTGCCCCACTACCTAACTGCTACTGCCCCACTACCTAACTGCTACTGCCCCACTACCTAACTGCTACTGCCCCACTACCTAACTGCTACTGCCCCCCCCTACCTAACTGATACTGCCCCCTACCTAACTGATACTGCCCCACTACCTAACTGCTACTGCCCCCTACCTAACTGATACTGCCCCACTACCTAACGGCTGCTACCCCTACCTAACTGCTACTGCCCTGCTACCTAACTGCTGCTACCCCCTACCTAACTGCTACTGCCCCCTACCTAACTGCTGCTACCCCCTACCTAACTGCTGCTGCCCCACTACCTAACTGCTGCTGCCCCCTACCTAACTGCTACTGCCCTGCTACCTAACTGCTTCTGCCATGCAACCGAACTGCTACTGCCCCCTACCTAACTGCTGCTTCCCCCTACCTAACTGCTGCTACCCCCTACCTAACTGCTGCTACCCCCTACCTAACTGCTGCCCCCTACCTAACTGCTACTGCCCTGCTACCTAACTGATACTGCCCCGCTACCTAACTGATACTGCCCCACTACCTAACTGCTGCTGCCCCGCTACCTAACTGCTGCCGCCCCGCTACCTAACTGCTGCTGCCCCCTACCTTACTGATACTTCCCCTACCTAACTGCTGCTGCCCCACCAACCTAACTAATACTGCCCCACTACCTAACTGCTACTGCCCCCCTACCTAACTGCTGCCGCACCTGCGTACCTAACTGATACTGCCCCGCTACCTAACTGCTGCCTACCCCCTACCTAACTGATACTGCCCCCTACCTAACTGATACTGCCCCTACCTAACTGATACTGCCCCACTACCTAACTGCTACTGCCCTGCTACCTAACTGATACTGCCCCCCTACCTTCCTCCAAACAAAATGCTGCTACCCCTACCTAACTGCTGCTGCCCCCTACCTAACTGCTGCTGCCCCCTACCTAACTGCTACTGCCCCCTACCTAACTGCTACTGCCCCACTACCTAACTGCTGCTACCCCCTACCTAACTGCTACTGCCCTGCTACCTAACTGCTTCTGCCATGCAACCGAACTGCTACTGCCCCCTACCTAACTGCTGCTACCCCCTACCTAACTGCTGCTGCCCCCTACCTAACTGCTACTGTCCCCCTTCCTAACTGCTGCTACCCCTTCCTAACTGCTGCTACCCCCTTACCTAACTGCTGCTACCCCTACCTAACTGCTGCTGCCCCCTACCTAACTGCTGCTGCCCCCTACCTAACTGCTACTGCCCCCTACCTAACTGCTACTGCCCCACTACCTAACTGCTGCTACCCCTACCTAACTGCTACTGCCCTGCTACCTAACTGCTTCTGCCATGCTACCTAACTGCTACTGCCCCCTACCTAACTGCTGCTGCCCCCTACCTAACTGCTACTGTCCCCCTTCCTAACTGCTGCCCCTACCTGTCCTAACTGCTGCTGCCCCCTACCTAACTGCTACCCCCTACCTAACTGCTGCTGCCCCCTACCTAACTGCTGCTACCCGCTACCTAACTACCTAACTGCCCCCTACCTAACTGCTGCTGCCCCCTACCTAACTGCTACTGCCCCCTACCTAACTGCTACTGCCCCCCTGCCCCCTAACTGCTACTGCCCCCTACCTAACTGCTGCTGCCCCCTACCTAACTGCTACTACCTAACCCCTACCTAACTGCTAACTGCTGCCTCCCTACCTAACTGCCCCCTACCTAACTGCTGCTGCCTCCTACCTAACTGCTACTGCCCCCTACCTAACTGCTACTGCCCCCTACCTAACTGCTGCTGCCCCCTACCTAAACTGCTGCTAACTGCCCCCTACCTAAACTGCTGCTACCTAACTGCTGCCCCCCCTACCTAACTGCTGCCCCACTACCTAACTGCTACTGCCCCGCTACCTAACTGCTACTGCCCCTACCTAACTGCTACTGCCCCCCTACCTAACTGCTGCTGCCCCTACCTAACTGCTACCTAACTGCTACCTAACCTACCCCCTACCTAACTGCTACTGCCCTGCTACCTAACTGCTACTGCAACCCTGCTACTGCCCCTACCTGCTACCCCCTACCTAAACTGCCCCCTACCTAACTGCTGCCCCCTACCTAACTGCTGCTGCCCCCTACCCTACCTAACTGCTCCCCTACCTAACTGCCTACCCCTACCTAACTAACTGCTGCTGCCCCCTACCTAACTGCTGCTGCCCCCTACCTAACTGCTGCTGCCCCCTACCTAACTGCTGCTACCCCTACCTAACTGCTACTGCCCCCTACCTAACTGCTTCTGCATGCAACCGAACCTACTGCCCCCTACCTAACTGCTGCTGCCCCCTACCTAACTGCTGCTACCCCTACCTAACTGCTACTGCCCCCTACCTAACTGCTGCTGCCCCCTAACCTAACTGCTGCTGCCCCCTACCTAACTGCTACTGCCCCCTACCTAACTGCTGCTGCCCCCTACCTAACTGCTGCTGCCCCACTACTGCCCCTACCTAACTGCTGCTGCCCCCCTACCTAACTGCTGCTACTGCCCCTACCTAACTGCTTCTGCCTAATAACTGCTACTGCCCCCTACCTAACTGCTGCCCCCTACCTAACTGCCCCTACCTAACTGCTGCTGCCCCCTACCTAACTGCTGCTGCCCCCTACCTAACTGCTGCTGCCCCCTACCTGCTACTGCCCCCCTACCTAACTGCTGCTGCCCCCTGCCTAACTGCTGCCCCCTACCTAACTGCTGCTGCTGCCCCTACCTAACTGCTGCTGCCCCCTACCTAACTGCTGCTGCCCCCTACCTAACTGCTGCTACCCCCTACCTAACTGCTGCCCCCTACCTAACTGATACTTCCCCCTACCTAACTGCTGCTGCCCCCCTACCTAACTGATACTGCCCCACTACCTAACTGCTACTGCCCCCTACCTAACTGCTGCTACCCCCTACCTAACTGCTACTGCCCTGCTACCTAACTGCTACTGCCCCCTACCTAACTGCTGCTGCCCCCTACCTAACTGATACTGCCCCCTACCTAACTGATACTGCCCCCTACCTAACTGCTGCTGCCCCCTACCTAACTGCTACTGCCCCTACCTAACTGCTACTGCCCCCTACCTCCAAACTGCTGCTGCCCCCTACCTAACTGCTGCTGCCCCCTACCTAACTGCTGCTGCCCCCTACCTAACTGCTGCTGCCCCCTACCTAACTGCTGCTGCCCCTGCTACCTAACTGCTGCTGCCCCCTACCTAACTGCTACTGCCCCTACCTAACTGCTGCTGCCCCATGCAACCTAACTGCTGCTGCCCCCTACCTAACTGCTACCCCCTACCTAACTGCTGCCCCTACCTAACTGCTGCTGCCCCCTACCTAACTGCTGCTGCCCCCTTCCCTAACTGCTGCTGCCCCCTACCTAACTGCTGCTGCCCCCTACCTAACTACTGCCCCACTACCTAACTGCTGCCCCCTACCTAACTGCTGCCGCACCCCTACCTAACTGATACTGCCCCCTACCTAACTGCTGCCGCCCCCTACCTAACTGATACTGCCCCCTACCTAACTGATACTGCCCCCTACCTAACTGATACTGCCCCACTACCTAACTGCTACTGCCCCCTACCTAACTGATACTGCCCCCTACCTTCCTCCAAACAAAATGCTGCTACCCCTACCTAACTGCTGCTGCCCCCTACCTAACTGCTGCTGCCCCCTACCTAACTGCTACTGCCCCCTACCTAACTGCTACTGCCCCACTACCTAACTGCTGCTACCCCTACCTAACTGCTACTGCCCTGCTACCTAACTGCTTCTGCCATGCAACCGAACTGCTACTGCCCCTCTACCTAACTGCTGCTACCCCTACCTAACTGCTGCTGCCCCCTACCTAACTGCTACTGTCCCCCTTCCTAACTGCTGCCCCCTACCTAACTGCTGCTGCCCCCTACCTAACTGCTGCTACCCCCTACCTAACTGCTGCTGCCCCTACCTAACTGCTACTGCCCCTACCTAACTGCTACTGCCCCCTACCTAACTGCTGCTGCCCCCTACCTAACTGCTGCTACCCCCTACCTAACTGCTACTGCCCCTACCTAACTGCTACTGCCCCTACCTAACTGCTACTGTCCCCCTACCTAACTGCTACTGTCCCCTACCTAACTGCTGCCCCCCTACCTAACTGCTACTGCCCCCTACCTAACTGCCCCCCTACCTAACTGCTACTGCCCCCCTACCTAACTGCTACTACCCCCTACCTAACTGCTGCAGCCCCCTACCTAACTGCTACTGCTACTGCCCCCCCCTGCTGCTACCCCCTACCTAACTGCTGCTGCCCCCTACCTAACTGCTGCTGCCCCCTACCTAACTGCTGCTGCCCCCTACCTAACTGCTGCTACCCCCTACCTAACTGCTGCTGCCCCCCCTAACTACCTAACCTACTGCCCCCTACCTAACTGCTGCTGCTCCCTACCCCCTACCTAACTGCTGCTGCCCTGCCCCCTACCTAACTGCTGCTACCCCCTACCTAACTGCTGCTGCCCCTACCTAACTGCTGCTGCTACCCCCTACCTAACTGCTGCTGCCCCCTACCTAACTGCTGCTCCCTAACTGCCCCCTTACCTAACTGCTACTGCTACTGCTACCCCCTACCTAACTGCTGCTGCCCCTACCTAACTGCTGCTGCCCCCCTACCTAACTGCTACTGCCCTGCTACCTAACTGCTGCTGCCCCTACCTAACTGCTGCTGCCCCCTACCTAACTGCTATAACTGCCCCCTACCTAACTGCTACTGCTGCCCCCTACTGCCCCTACCTAACTGCTACTGCCCTGCTACCTAACTGCTACTGCCCTCCCCTACCTAACTGCTACTGCCCCCTACCTAACTGCTACTGTCCCCTACCTAACTGCTACTGCCCCTACCTAACTGCTACTGCCCTGCTACCTAACTGCTGTCCCCTACCTAACTGCTACTGTCCCCTACTGCTACCCCTACCTAACTGCTGCTGCCCTACCTACCTGCCCCCTAACCTAACTGCTACTGCCCCCTACCTAACTGCTGCTGCCCCTAACTAACTGCTGCCCTGCTGCCCCTACCTAACTGCTACTGCTGCTACCTAACTGCTGCTGCCCCCTACCTAACTGCTACTGCCCCCTACCTAACTGCTACTGCCCCCCCTAACTGCTGCTAACTACCTAACTGCTGCTGCCCCTACCTAACTGCTGCTGCCCCCTACCTAACTGCTGCTGCCCCCTACCTAACTGCTGCTACCTAACTGCTGCTGCCCCCTACCTAACCTGCCCCTACCTAACTGCTGTTGCCATGCTACCTAACTGCTGCTACCCCCTACCTAACTGCTGCTGCCCCCTACCTAACTGCTACTGCCCTACCTAACTGCCCCCCCTACCTAACTGCTACTGCCCCCTACCTAACTACTGCCCCTACTAACCCCTACCTAACTGCTGCTGCCCCCTACCTAACTGCTGCTGCCCCTACCTAACTGCTACCTAACTCTGCTACCTAACTGCCTACCTAACTGCTGCCCCACCTAACTGCTACTGCCCCTAACCTAACTGCTACTGCCCATGCTACCTAACTGCTACTGCCCTGCCCTAACTACTGCCCTGCTACCTAAACTGCCCTGCTACCTAACTGCCCTGCTAACTGCTACCTAACTGCTACTGCCCTGCTACCTAACTGCTGTTGCCCTGCTACCTAACTCTGCTACTGCCCTGCTACCTAACTGCTACTGTCCTGCTACCTAACTGCTACTGCTGCTGCTACCTAACTGCTACTGCCCTGCTACCTACCTAACTGCTACTGCCCTGCTACCTAACTGCTACTAACCTGCTACCTAACTGCTACTGCCCTGCTACCTGCCCTGTTGCCCCTACCTAACTGCTACTGCCCTGCTACCTAACTGCTACTGCCCCTGCTACTGCCCCCTACCTAACTGCTACTGCCCTGCTACCTAACTGCTACTGTCCTGCTACTGTCCTGCTACCTAACTGCTACTGCCCCCTACCTAACTGCTGCTGCCCCCTACCTAACTGCTGCTACCGCCCCCTACCTAACTGCTACTGCCCCCTACCTAACCCTACCTAACTGCTACTGCTACCTAACTACCTAACTGCCCCCTACCTGCTGTTGCCCCCTACCTAACTGCTGCTGCCCCTACCTAACTGCCTAACTGCCCCTACCTAACTGCTGCCCCCTACCTAACTGCTGCCCCTACCTAACTGCTAACTGCCCTACCTAACTGCTGCTGCCCCCTACCTAACTGCCCCCTACCTAACTGCTGCCCCCTACCTAACTGCTGCTGCCCCCCTACCTAACTGCTGCTGCCCCTACCTAACTGCTGTTGCCCCCTACCTAACTGCTGCTGCCCCCTAACTGCCTACCTAACTGCTGTTGCCCCCTACCTAACTGCTGTTGCCCCCTACCTAACTGCTGTTGCCCCTACCTAACTGCTGTTGCCCCCTACCTAACTGCTGTTGCCCCCTACCTAACTGCTGTTGCCCCCTACCTAACTGCTGTTGCCCCCTACCTAACTGCTGTTGCCCCCTACCTAACTGCTGTTGCCCCCTACCTAACTGCTGTTGCCCCCTACCTAACTGCTGCCCCCTACCTAACTGCTGTTGCCCCCTACCTAACTGCTGTTGCCCCCTACCTAACTGCTGTTGCCCCCTACCTAACTGCTGTTGCCCCCTACCTAACTGCTGCTGCCCCTACCTAACTGCTGTTGCCCCCTACCTAACTGCTGTTGCCCCCTACCTAACTGCTGTTGCCCCCTACCTAACTGCTGTTGCCCCCTACCTAACTGCTGTTGCCCCCTACCTAACTGCTGTTGCCCCCTACCTAACTGCTGTTGCCCCCTACCTAACTGCTGTTGCCCCCTACCTAACTGCTGTTGCCCCCTACCTAACTGCTGTTGCCCCCCCTACCTAACTGATGTTGCCCCCTACCTAACTGCTGTTGCCCCCTACCTAACTGCTGCTGCCCCCTACCTAACTGCTGTTGCCCCTACCTAACTGCTGTTGCCCCCTACCTAACTGCCCCCCTACCTAACTGCTGTTGCCCCCTACCTAACTGCTGTTGCCCCCTACCTAACTGCTGTTGCCCCCTACCTAACTGCTGTTGCCCTACCTAACTGCCCCCTACCTAACTGCTGCTGCCCCTACCTAACTGCTGCCCCCTACCTAACTGCTGCTGCCCCCTACCTAACTGCTGTTGCACCCTACCTAACTGCTGTTGCACCCTACCTAACTGCTGTTGCCCCCTACCTAACTCCTGTTGCCCCCTACCTAACTGCTGTTGCCCCCTACCTAACTGCTGTTGCCCCCTACCTAACTGCTGTTGTCCCCTACCTAACTGCTGTTGCCCCCTACCTAACCTAACCTAACTGCTGTTGCCCCCTACCTAACTGCTGCTGCCCCCTACCTAACTGCTGTTGCCCCTACCTAACTGCTGTTGCCCCCTACCTAACTGATGTTGCCCCCTACCTAACCGCTGCCCCCTACCTAACCGCTTGCCCCCTACCTAACCGCTGCTGCCCCTACCTAACTGCTGTTGCCCCCTACCTAACTGCTGTTGCCCCCTACCTAACTGCTGTTGCCCCCTACCTAACTGCTGTTGCCCCCTACCTAACTGCTGTTGCCCCCTACCTAACTGATGTTGCCCCCTACCTAACTGATATTGCCCCCTACCTAACTGAAGTTGCCCCTACCTAACCCCCTACCTAACTGATGTTGCCCCTACCTAACTGATGTTGCCCCCTACCTAACTGATGTTGCCCCCAACCTAACTGATGTTGCCCCCTACCTAACTGATGTTGCCCCCTACCTAACTGATGTTGCCCCTACCTAACTGATGTTGCCCCTACCTAACTGATGTTGCCCCCTACCTAACTGCTGTTGCCCCCTACCTAACTGATGTTGCCCCTACCTAACTGATGTTGCCCCCTACCTAAACTACTACCTAACTGATGTTGCCCCTACCTAACTGATGTTGCCCCTAACAAACTGATGTTGCCCCCTAACTGATGTTGCCCCCTACCTAACTGATGTTGCCCCCTACCTAACTGATGTTGCCCCCTACCTAACTGCTGCCCCCTACCTAACTGCTGTTGCCCCCTACCTAACTGATGTTGCCCCTACCTAACTGCTGTTGCCCCCTACCTAACTGCTGCTGCCCCTACCTAACTGCTGTTGCCCCCTACCTAACCTGTTGCCCCTACCTAACTGCTGTTGCCCCCTACCTAACTGCTGTTGCCCCCTACCTAACTGCTGCTGCCCCCTACCTAACTGCTGCTGCCCCCTACCTAACTGCTGCTGCCCCCTACCTAACTGCTGCTGCCCCCTACCTAACTGCTGTTGCACCCTACCTAACTGCTGTTGCCCTGCTACCCCCTGCCCCCTACCTAACTGCTGTTGCCCCCTACCTAACTGCTGTTGCCCCCTACCTAACTGCTGCTGCCCCCCCCTACCTAACTGCTGTTGCCCCTACCTAACTGCTGTTGCCCCTACCTAACTGCTGTTGCCCCCTACCTAACTGCTGTTGCCCCTGCTACCTAACTGCTGTTGCCCCCTACCTAACTGCTGCTGCCCCTACCTAACTGCTGTTGCCCCCTACCTAACTGCTGTTGCCCTACCTAACTGCTGTTGCCCCCTACCTAACTGCTGTTGCCCCTACCTAACTGCTGTTGCCCCTACCTAACTGCTGTTACCTAACCCCTACCTAACTGCTGTTGCCCCCTACCTAACTGCTGTTGCCCCCTACCTAACTGCTGTTGCTCCTGCCCCCTACCTAACTGCTGTTGCTACCCTGTTGCCCCCTACCTAACTGCTGCTGCCCCTACCTAACTGCTGTTGCCCTACCTAACTGCTGTTGCCCCTACCTAACTGCTGTTGCCCCCTACCTAACTGCTGTTGCCCCTACCTAACTGCTGTTGCCCCCTACCTAACTGCTGTTGCCCCCTACCAACTGCCCCTACCTAACTGCTGTTGCCCCCCTACCTAACTGCTGTTGCCCCCTACCTAACTGCTGTTGCCCCTACCTAACTGCTGTTGCCCCTACCTAACTGCTGTTGCCCCCTACCTAACTGCTGTTGCCCCCTACCTAACTGCTGTTGCCCCCTACCTAACTGCTGTTGCCCCTACCTAACTGCTGTTGCCCCTACCTAACTGCTGTTGCCCCCTACCTAACTGCTGTTGCCCCCTACCTAACTGCTGTTGCCCCCTACCTAACTGCTGTTGCCCCTACCTAACTGCTGTTGCCCCCTACCTAACTGCTGTTGCCCTACCTAACTGCTGTTGCCCCCCTAACCTAACTGCTGTTGCCCCCTACCTAACTGCTGTTGCCCCCTACCTAACTGCTGTTGCCCCTACCTAACTGCTGTTGCCCCTACCTAACTGCTGCTGCCCCCTACCTAACTGCTGTTGCCCCTACCTAACTGCTGTTGCCCCCTACCTAACTGCTGTTGCCCCCTACCTAACTGCTGTTGCCCCCTACCCTACCTAACTGCTGTTGCCCCCTACCTAACTGCTGTTGCCCCCTACCTAACTGCTGTTGCCCCCTACCTAACTGCTGTTGCCCCTACCTAACTGCTGTTGCCCCCTACCTAACTGCTGTTGTCCCCTACCTAACTGCTGTTGCCCCCTACCTAACTGATGTTGCCCCCTACCTAACTGCTGTTGCCCCCTACCTAACTGCTGTTGCTGCCCCCTACCTAACTGCTGTTGCCCCTACCTAACTGCTGTTGCCCCCTACCTAACTGATGTTGCCCCCTACCTAACTGCTGTTGCCCCCTACCTAACTGCTGCTGCCCCCTACCTAACTGCTGTTGCCCCCTACCTAACTGCTGTTGCCTAACCCTACCTAACTGCTGTTGCTGCTGCCCCCTACCTAACTGCTGCTGCCCCCTACCTAACTGCTGCTGCCCCTACCTAACTGCTGTTGCCCCCTACCTAACTGCTGTTGCACCCTACCTAACTGCTGTTGCCCCCTACCTAACTCCTGTTGCCCCCTACCTAACTGCTGTTGCCCCCTACCTAACTGCTGTTGCCCCCTACCTAACTGCTGTTGTCCCCTACCTAACTGCTGTTGCCCCCTACCTAACTGCTGTTGCCCCCTACCTAACTGCTGCTGCCCCTACCTAACTGCTGTTGCCCCTACCTAACTGCTGTTGCCCCCTACCTAACTGATGTTGCCCCCTACCTAACTGCTGTTGCCCCTACCTAACTGCTGCTGCCCCCTACCTAACTGCTGTTGCCCCCTACCTAACTGCTGTTGCCCCTACCTAACTGCTGTTGCCCCCTACCTAACTGCTGTTGCCCCCTACCTAACTGCTGTTGCCCCCTACCTAACTGATGTTGCCCCCTACCTAACTGATATTGCCCCTACCTAACTGATGTTGCCCCTACCTAACTGATGTTGCCCCCTACCTAACTGATGTTGCCCCCAACCTAACTTGCCCCCTACCTAACTGATGTTGCCCCGAACTGACCTAACTGATGTTGCCCCTACCTAACTGATGTTGCCCCCTACCTAACTGATGTTGCCCCTACCTAACTGATGTTGCCCCCTACCTAACTGCTGCTGCCCCACTACCTAACTGCTGCTGCCCCTACCCCCCTACCTAACTGCTGCTGCTACCTAACTGCTGTTGCCCCCTACCTAACCTAACTGCTGCTGCCCCCTACCTAACTGCTGCTGTTGCCCCCTACCTAACTGCTGTTGCCCCCTACCTAACTGCTGTTGCCCCTACCTAACTGCTGTTGCCCCACTACTGCTGTTGCCCCCTACCTAACTGCTGTTGTCCCCTAACTGCTGCTGCCCCCTACCTAACTGCTGTTGCCCCTACCTAACTGCTGCTGCCCCCTACCTAACTGCTGTTGCCCCTACCTAACTGCTGTTGCCCCCTACCTAACTGCTGCTGCCCCTACCTGCCCCCTACCTAACTGCCCCATACCTAACTGTTGCCCCCTACCTAACTGCTGTTGCCCCCTACCTAACTGCTGTTGCCCCCTACCTAACTGCTGCTGCCCCCTACCTAACTGCTGC